>NC_090266.1:677854837-678156237 GCF_040414725.1 Anabrus simplex
TGCAAGATGGTGGATGACAGCTGTGACGTAAAAAATTACCCGCAAGATAGCACCACGATGCTCTTTTCATTAAAGATGGCAGCTTTTCAAATAGAATTTTTCAAATTTACCGCCTCAAAGGTAAGTAGCTAAAGAGGGCAGCACTGTTCTCTCTGGATTAAAGATGGCTGCTTGTCGAATAGAATTTTTCAAATTATCCGCCACCACAAAGAGGGCAGCACGGTGCTCTCTTGATTAAACATGGTGGATGACAGCTGAAGAGCACATAGAATTTGTTTCCAAACAAGAGTACGTGGAATTTACCACCACCACATAGAGTGCAGCACTGTTCTCTGTAGATTAAAGATGGCGTATGACAGCTGACGAAATTACCCGCATGATAGCAGCACGGTTCTCTGTTGATTAAAGATGGCAGATGACACCTGTCAAAAAAAGCACATGGCTTTGTTTCCAAACAAGAGCACGTGGAATTTGCCGCCACCACATTTCAAACTAAAGAGGGCAGCACTATGCTCTGTTGATTAAAGATGGCGGATGGCAGCTGTCAAAAAAGCACGTGAGTTTGTTTCCAAACAAGAGCACGTGAAATTTTTCAATTTGCCGCCACCACATTTCAAAGGTATCTAGCTAAAGATGGCAGCACGGTGCTCTCTTGATTAAAGATGGCGGATGATAGCTAACAGAACTTTTCAAATTGCCCGCTACTACGTGCTTAAGGTAGTAGCCATAAAGAGGGCAGCACGGTGTTCTGTGGATTAAAGATGGCGGATGACAGCTGACGAAATTGCCCGCATGATAGCAGCACGGTGCTCTGTTGATTAAAGATGGCGGATGACAGCTGTCAAAAAAGCACATGGCTTTGTTTCCAAACAAGAGCACGTGGAATTTGCCGCCACCACATTTCAAAGGTATCTAGCTAAAGAGGGCAGCACTGTGCTCTGTTGATTAAAGATGGCGGATGACGGCTGTCAAAAAAGCGCGTGAGTTTGTTTCCAAACAAGAGCATGTAGAATTTGCCGCCACCACATAGAGGGCAGCACGGTGCTCTCTTGATTAAAGATGGCTGCTGTCATGTGGAATTGCCTGCCACCACAGGTATCTAGCTAAAGAGGGCAGCACGGTGCTCTCTAGATTAAAGATGGCTGCTGTCAAAAAGCATTTTTCAAATTATCTGCCACCACATTTCAAAGGTAAGTAGCTAAAGAGGGCAGCACTGTGCTCTATAGATTAAAGATGGCGGATGTCAGCTGCACGTGGATTTGTTTATCTCACGCTAGTGAGGTTAAGTTGGTAGCACTAAGGTTTAGGCCCGCCAAGATGGCAGCACTGCCGATGACAGGTGACGAATTATAAGCCTCATTCACAATGCAAACGTAACGTAACGTAAACTTAAAATTAACGTTAACTTAGAAGTTAGCGGCCATCTTATCTAATGGATCCATTCACAATGCGCCGACGTAAACTTAACTGCGAGTCCGTAAAATTAAGGGATTGCAAACTCCAAGCTCTTGCGGTTAATTTTACGTTAACTTTAAGAACCAGCCAATCAGAGCAGAGGTAAACATTGTGTGTTGTGCACGATATAATGACTTCTTTCGACGAAACAGTTGTAATTCTCTTTCAAAATAATCTTTGTGTATAGGCTATGTATGATAGAAGGAAAAAGAATTACAAATACGCTGTACCGAAAAATAATAGGTGGAAATTAATATCCTGTAGTAATGAAATCTGACAATAAATGGCGGGAGACAAGCTCGCAGCGCTGGCAAACGGACGAGAGAATATCCCTGTCATAAATAAAACAGTGTCCCTGTACGGTATATTTCTTAACATTATGACGGACTACTAGTTTACGAAAACGATATCATCCAAACAAATAGATCCAAATATCTCATCGGGGTGTGATAGATAGGGTCATAGATGTCGGTAAAGGAGACCTTTTACATTTCTTTTTATTACAAAAGGGGAAGCAAATCGTAAGAAAGGCAAACAGTTCAGATTTCATTCGCATGTCCAAAACGAACTGATGAGGGTCATTTCTTACAGTAGATTACCGAAATCGCCCTGAGATAACCTTCTTTGATTCAGGGGATGAACCCATTTTCTGCACCGTTGTTTAGATCGCCTTTTCAGGTACCGTAATCCTACACAGCTCCCAGGAGCAAAGCAATAGATGTTTAAAGTAATATGGATTCCGCTACCACGTTGTTTGATTCCATCGAGTTACTGAAATATAAAACTGCGAGATAGCCCAAAACCTGACTTCCGTACTAAATAACATGGCAGTGTTTTGATTGGCTGCTGTGTACTCTTTACGTTAATGTTACGTTCCTCCATTGTGAATACCACAAATTTTACGTTAATTTTACGGTTACGTTACGTCGTTAAGTTTACGGTTACGTTTGCATTGTGAATGGGGCCTTACATCTACTACGATAAAGAGGGCAGCACAGTGCTCTGTGCTTTAAAGATGGCGGATGACAGCTGTCAAAAAAGCACGTGGCTGTCAAAAAGCACGTGGCTTTGTTTACCACACGCTAGTTAGGTTAGGTTGGCACTACTGAGGTTTAGGCCCGTCAAGATGGCAGTACTGAGGTTAGCGATGCGTTGTTGTCTGTCAAAATGCACGTGGCTGTCAAAAAACACGTGGCTTTGTTTACCTCGCACTAGTTAGGTTAAGTTGGCACTACTGAGGTTTAGGCCCGTCAAGATGGCAGTACTGAGGTTAGCGATGCGTTGTTGTCTGTCAAAAAGCACGTGGCTGTCAAAAAAACACGTGGCTTTGTTTACCTCACGCTAGTTAGGTTAAGTTGGCACTACTGAGGTTTAGGCCCGTCAAGATGGCAGCAGTGAGGTTAGCAATGCGTTGTTGTCGATGACAGCTGTCAAAAAGCACGTGGCTTTGTTTAAAAATTCAAATCTCGCGCCAAAATTCAAATTTCTCGCCAAAATTCAAATTTCCCGCCAGAATTCAAATTTCCCGCGGGAGGAGGCCACAGAACTGTCCAATTATACTACTCAAAATGATGGGTGCAACACATACATACATACATACATACATACATATATACATACATACATACATACATCTTAATTATAGACAGTTATGCCTTTCAGCGTTCGGTCTGCAAGTCTCTCAGAATTTTCAAACGCTTCTATTTGTAACTAGCCTTATTACCTCGTTTAGTTCCACACCTCTTATCTTTAAATCACTAGAAACCGAGCTAACCATTGTCGTCTTGATCTCCTTCTACTTCTCTTACCCTCCACGACCAAGTAAACTATTCTCCTAGCTAATCTATGCTCCTCCATTCGCCTCACAGAACCCCTCTGAAGGAGGTATATGCGTAGAGCTTCATCAATCGAGTCCAGTCATAAATAAACCTTTATTTCCTCATACCAAGTGCCCATGTCTCCTGTCATTGTTCCCACCTGTTTGTACCAGCGATAATTCTCTTCACTTTCATGTCTGTCACTTCTAACCTATGAATAAGATATCTGGATTCAACCGAACTTTCATTCCCGTAAAGCAAAGTTGGTCTCAATATTGACCGGTGTATAGATAATTTCGTCCGGGAGCTGCCTTCTTTCTTACAGAATACTGTTGATCGCAACTGCGAGCTCATTGCACTACCTCTGCTGCACTTTGACTCAGTCTCACTATACTACCATCCTGGGAGAATAAAGACAAAGTCACCTCCGTACAAGCCATGAAGGTCCTTGGAGGAGTGGAAGGTAAAGGCTTCCACCGCTGTTAACCACGGCACGTGTTGGAGTAGAGTGGTTAGCTCTACGCCCGGCAGCCTTTGCAACCAGGAATTAACCTGGTACTCATTTTTGGTGTAGGCTGAGTGAACCTCAGGGCCATATGCACCTCCGGAAGTGGAAATCTCGTTTCTTAAATTTTATGACTTCCTGACGGTGATTCGAACCCACGTCCTTCCGGGCGAACCGAGCACGCCTTTACCGCCTCGGCCAGGCAGCCTCTATCATGGGAGAATACACATCCTAAATACTTGAAGCAGTCTATCCGCACCGAGCTCGATAGCTGCAGTCGCTTAAGTGCGGCCAGTATCCAGTATTCGGGAGATAGTAGGTTAGAACCCCACTGTCGGCAGCCCTGAAAATGGATTTCCGTGGTTTCCCATTTTCAGACCAGGCAAATGCTGGGGCTGTACCTATCTAAGGCCACGGCCGCTTCCTTCCCACTCCTAGCCCTTTCTTGCCCTATCGTCGTGTGTCGGTGCGACGTAAAGCAACTAGCAAAAGATCTATCCGTTCCAGTTTTGTATTCCCATCTTGACATTCTATTCCCGCTGGTCTCATTCCTACTGGTATTACTTTAATCTTGGAAAGGCTAATTTTCACATCATGCTGAATGCACCTATTTTCAAGTTACAAAATATTGGATTGCAGGTTTTGGGCACAATTTGTCATTCAGACTAAATCGTCGGCATAGGCCAACCTGCTTACTACATGTCCACCTAACTCAACCCCTCCCTGCCAGTTAATACCTTTCATGGAAGGATGATCCATGTGAACTATGAACAACAATGAAATATTTCAGCATTGTTTTACCCCTGTAAGTACCATGAATCAACAACTCATTCTACCATCAATTTTCCCTGCAGCCCAATTGTCAACATAAATGCCTTTGATTGCTTTTAATAATCCCCCCCCCCTAGTTCCATAATCCTCCATCTTCACCCTCGGTACTCTGTCACATGCCTTCTCTAGATCTAGGAAACATAAACATAACGGACTATTCCTCTCGAAGTATTTTTCAGTTACCTGACGTATACTGAAAATCTGATCCTGACAGCCTCTTTGTGGTCTGAAACCACACTGGTTTTCATACAACTTACTCTCAATCACTGATCGCACCCATCCTTCCAAAATGCCAGTGAACACCTTGCCTGGTATACAGATAATGAAATACCTCGATAGTTGTTGCAATCCTTCCTGGTCCTTTGCTGATAGATAGCTTCAATTACTGCTCTCGTCCAATCTGGAGATACCATACTAATTGTATTTCTCTCTGAGGCGATTTCTTCACTACCTTCCCAATAAATGTCACCATTTCAGGTATAATTGTATGTATTCCTGCTGCTTTATGGCAATGGAGTTTATTTAACATCCTTTCCATTTCATTACGCGTAATTTCACAAACATCATTGTCCTCCCCATGAGCTCGGTTGAGACGTCAACAGAATGATGTATAGACATGATACTGTATAGGGTTTGGGCGCTGCGAAACGTAAAGAATTTCACCTTATTTTCTTGACCCGGCATAAGTCCAAAAGCCTATACAGTATCATGTCTGTAAGTACGGGCCGTGAAAGCATTAATGGCAACAGAATGATTTATGTCTAGATCTATTTATTAAGTTTCTAATACTTCTATATATTTTATAACGGGAATTAAAATATTTTGTAGTATGAAATCTTTGGTATCTCTGCATAAAAGTGCAAACAATGGATTTAACATTTTATTAGCACAAATGGGGAAAGTGTCGGATTCCTGTTATGAATCACACCTTTTATCATGCTGTGGACCACTTATGTAGCAACTACAGGCGTACAGCGATCTTCTGATGTCTTTATTGATCATCCTACGATGGTTTATTGTAATCTATTTCCTCGAATCCAAACAATGTACTTGTTAGTCCACTCACATTTCTTACATGCCCCTTCGTGGCCTAGTTATTTAATATTCAATTGAAAAAGTAGATTCAAGGAATCCCCCGTCGTGTATACGTTTCAACTTGTAAATGGCGGCACCAATTACGATTACAATAGACAGCGATATTGTCCTGTTAGATAATATCACGATCATGCATGTAAACAACATCTTTGATGACCCATTATGTCTACTGCTTATCTTGCAATATAATGAACTAAATGGCCTCAATTATCCGGGGACCGACTATCACGAAATGATGGAGGAGTGTAGTACGAACACTCAGTTATAATACTAACATAGGCCCAAAAACGTAAATTACAAATCTTTTAATCTTTTAACTGTCGAAGTATTTACGCATCATAAAATGATATGAACTTAGAGCGTCTTATAAAGATGCTTAATTATAGCAAAAAGGAAGGAGGTGATAAAGGAATAACGCACAGAATGAGTGAAAGCTGTGTGGACTCAGGATATCTTGTTCATACATTAGGAGAAACGGACATGAAAGTAGCGTGAATGATTGCTGGTACAAACGGGTCGGAACAATGGCAGGAGGGTATTCGGAATGAGGATATAAAGTATAAGTTAGCAACGAACTCTATGGACTCTTATCAGAATACAATAGGAGGTTAAGAAAGTCGGAATAATCAGCAGCCACTGAGAAACAGAGCTGACATTCTCCATCCCCAAGCTGAACTGCGTATACAGTTTGTAAAGGAAAGTGGACATAGCCCATTCTCATGTAAAACACGCCATGCTGTACTTTGCGATATCCTCTGTGTCCAAGAAACTCATAGAAGTAAATAGACGTATTTCCAAACAATCCCAGGAATGGTATTTGTTGCTGAAAAACCTCATGAACAGTATGGACGCGCTTTGTATTATATGCTGAAAACGGCAACAAACAGATAGGTAAAGTACTAACAGTTGAACATTCCACATGCACGGTATCTTCATGAACCCATCTCCCTTACAAAAATTATCACCCGTTTTGGAATTTGGAGATTTCAACAGCCATAGCAACTTGTGGGCATTGCTCCATGATTATGGTGAAGCTGTAAAAAAAGTGGGAAGAATCCAATGAACTATGCCTTGTGCAAGACCCCGAACCTCACAGGTTCCACGGATGAGACCATCAGTGAGGTTAGTGGCCGGTTTTCGGGGAGAAGGCTAACCTCCCCCCCCCCCCCTGGAGCAGTGACTATGCACGGATCCACCAAGAAATTACTAACTCAAAGATGTTTTCGATGGTCTAGAATAAGAAAGGGTTAGAGCCAGGAAGGTAGCGACCGTGGCCACAGTTAAGGTACAACCCCGTTATTTTCCTGGTGACCGGGCGAGTTGGCTATCCGGAGGATAGTGGGTTCGAACCCCACTGTCGGCATCCCTGAAGATGGTTTTCCGTGGTTTCCCATTTTCACACCGGACAAATGCTTAATTAAGACCTTGATTAACAACATGGCTCCTTCACACTCCTAGGCCTTTCTCATCCCATCGTCACCATAAGACCTATCTGTGTCAGTGTAATGTAAAACAAATTGTAAAAAAGAATCCTGATGAGAAAATGGGAAATAATTGAAAACGATCTGCAAGGTTTCACGATCTGTCACACAGTTCAGTTATACTACCTCCAATGCCACTAGAATGCACAGAGCGCAAGTGCAGATGATGTAACAACAATAGGATCGACGAGTACGCAGAGACAGAACATAGTAGGTGTATGTTGGTGGTCACATGGCTGGAGCTTGGTGTTTGTGCCGTATTCAGCATTACATTGCATCTTACGTAGGACCCAATCCTCACAGGCGTACAGGTCGCCTAAACGGCGTCAAATCGAAATACCTGCACCAGGCCTCTCAGGAGGCCACCACATGACTATGTCAGAATGCGTAACTATTTTCAAAATGCTTTCATTCAATGAAAGAAATTATGCGATAACGAGATAAGGACAAAAGCGACTATTTGATATACAGTATTTAACAATATGATGTATTTAAGTAACAATCATTATGCCCTACACCTTGCTTGAATTGTCAGCGTAGTGGCATTCAGTTCACAGGGTCCCGGGTTTGATTCCCAGACAGGTCAGGGATTTTAACTGCATGTTATTGATTCCTTCATTTCGGAGTCTATGTGTTCGTGTTCGTCTCAATACGCATCGTCATTTACATACAACTTGACACACTACTTATCACCACAGAACATGTAAAAGTGAATACATCCCTCCATGTAGGAGATGAGCATCTAATTGTGATGAGAGACTGGAATGAAATGGTAGAACAAGAAAGAGAAAGTAATATAGTAGGAGAATTCGGGCGGGGGCAAAGGAGTGAAAGAGGAAGTTGGCTGGTACAAATTATGCACCAAACATAATTTAGTCCTTGCTAATAGTTGGTTCAAACACCAAGAACAACGGATGTATACGCGGACAAGACCTGGAGACACAGAAAGGTATCAAATAGACTTCATTATGATTAAGCACGAATTCAAAAGCCAGCTGTTGGTTTGCAAGATCTTCTCGGGAGCAGACGTGGACTCTGAAAACAGCTTGGTGAAGTTGAAGAAATTGAAGAAATGAATGCAAGGAGATGGGATTTAGAGAAGTTGAAAGAAAAGAGAGTGAGGGATTGTTTTAAAGAACATGTCGCACAAGGACTAAATGGAAAGGCTGGGGATCATTGGAGGCTACTGGCAAAAATGAGTGCAATTGGACTAGACAACTGAATGGGTTGCTATATTTCTAGAAAATAGAACACAGAGAATTAGAGTAGGTGATGCTTTATATGACCCTGTAATAATTAAGAGGGGAATTCCTCAAGGCAGTATTGTTGGACCTTTATGTTTTCTTATATATATAGATGATATGAGTAAAGAAGTGGAATCAGAGGTAAGGCTTTTTGCGGATGATGTTATTCTGTATAGAGTAATACTGTAAATAAGTTACAAGATTGTGAGCAACTGCAACGTGACCTCGATAATGTTGTGAGATGGACAGTAGGCGACGGTATGATGATAAACGGGGTTAAAAGTCAGGTTGTGAGTTTCACAAATAGGAAAAGTCCTCTGAGTTTTAATTACGGTGTTGATGGGGGTGAAAGTTCCTTTTGGGGATCATTGTAAGTATCTAGGTGTTAATATAAGGAAAGATATTCATTGGGGTAATCACATTAATGGGATTGTAAATAAAGGATACAGATCTCTGCACATGGTTATGAGGGTGTTTAGGAGTTGTAGTAAGGATGTAAAGGAGAGGGCACATAAGTCTCTGGTAAGACCCCAACTAGAGTGTGGTTCCAATGTATGGGACCCTCGCCAGGATTACCTGATTCAAGAACTGGAAAAAATACAAAGAAAAGCAGCTCAATTTGTTCTGGGTCATTTCCGTCAAAAGAGTAGCGTTACAAAAATGTTGCAAAGTTTGGGCTGGGAAGAACTGGGAGAAAGAAGACGAGCTGCTCGACTAAGTGGTATGTTCCGAGCTGTCAGCGGAGAGATGGCGTGGAATGACATTAGTAGATGAATAAGTTTGAGTGGCGTCTTTAAAAGTAGGAAAGATCACAATATGAAGATAAAGTTGGAATTCAAGAGGACAAACTGGGGCATATATTCATTTATAGGAAGGGGAGTTAGGGATTGGAATAACTTACCAAGGGAGATGTTCAATAAATTTCCAATTTCTTTGAAATCATTTAAGAAAATTCTAAGGAAAACAACAGATAGGGAATCCGCCACCTGGGCGACTGCCCTAAATGCAGATCAGTATTGATTGATTGATTGATTGATTGATTGATTGATTGATTGATTGATTGATTGATTGATTGATTGATTGATTGATTGATTGATTGATTGAATGATTGATTGATTGATTGATTGATTGATTGATTGATTGATTGATTGATTGATTGATTGATTGATTGATTGATTGATTGATTGATTGATTGATTGATTGATTGATTGATTGATTGATTGAAGTAATCACGAACGGATAAAGAGTGAGCAGTCGTGAAGAATGAGATCAGTAGGGCTGCTGAAGAAATGTTAGGAAGAAAGACAGGAACAAGTATGTATCAGTGAATAACTCAGGACATACTAGACCTGATTGACGATCGAGGAAAATACAAGAATGCAAAAAGTGAGGAGGAAAGAAAAGAATATAGGCTGTTAAAGAATGAAGTAGGCCCTAGATAGAAATTGCAGGACAGCTAAGTAAGAATACATGAAACAAAAGTGCAAGTACAGTATGTTGAAGGTTGCATGGTTGTAGAAAAGGTAGAGCTGCATATAGGAAAATCAAGGAAACCTTTGGACCGGGCGAGTTAGCCGTGCGGTTAGGGGCGCGCGGCTGCGACCTTGCATCCGGGAGATAGTGGGTTCGAAACCCACTGCGGGCAGCCCTGAAGATGGTTTTCTGTGGTTTCCCATTTTCACACTAAGAAAATGCTGGGGCTGTACCTTAATTAAGGCCACGGCCGCTTCCTTCCAAATGCTAGGCCTTTCCTATCCCATCATCGCCATAAGACCGACTCGTTGGCTGAACGGTCAGCGTACTGGCCTTTGGTTCAGAGGGTCCCGGGTTCGATTCCCGGCCGGGTCGGGGATTTTAACCTTAATTGGTTAATTCCTACGGCACGGGGGCTGGGTGTATGTGTTGTCTTCTTCATCATTTCATCCTCATAACAAAGCGCAGGTCGCCTACGGGAGTCAAATAGAAAGACCTGCACCTGGCGAGCCGAACCCGCCCTGGGATATACCGGCACTAAAAGCCATACGACATTTCATTTCATCGCCATAAGATCTATCTGTGTCGGAGCCACGTAAAGCCACCAGCAAAAAAAAGAAACCTTGCAGAAAGGAAAACTAGGTGTATGGATATTAAGACCTCGGATGGAAAACCAATTTTAGGGAAAGAAAACAAGGCAGAAAGATGGCAGGAACATATCCGACAGCTGTATCAAGGTAAAGGCGTAGATGATATGGTTTTCGAACAAGAAGAGGATGAAATGGGAGATGCAATTTTGAGTTCAGAATTCGACAAAGCCTTGGGAGACCTAAATAGGAACAAGGCACTTGGAATGGGTAATACCTTCAGAATGACTGACAGCCTTAGAAGAAACCGGCATGGCGAGGTTATTTCATTTAATATGTAAGATATATGATACGGGGAAACTACCATCCGATTTCAGACAGAATGTTGTTATACTTATTCTCAAACAATCAGGTGCTATCAGGTGTGAAAACTACCACTCCGTTAGTTTAGTGTCTCACAGTACAAAGTAAACCTAAATTAATAAACAAACCTTATAAATAAAATAAACACGAAACCACCTTCCCCTCGAACGTACTGTGATTATACTCAGTTCACTTCAGTTTGAGTCCACAATTCTTCGAATGCTTGTTTTAGTCCTCCTGATCCTTTCAAGTCTTGTGCGGGTTACGAGCTCACGGGAGAGTTGTCTATGAAACCTACCACGGTACGACACCCTGGCCTGCATTGTGGCTCAGTTTGTCACGGTTATCCAAACTGCTCGTCAGACCTCACTTGTGAGATAACTCTTCTTCAATACGTTATTCACAACTACATCCCTAAGCGTGTTCACAGTAATTACTTTTGGAATATATTCGCTTACGTAGGTATATTTCTTCGTCATTCTTTTCAAAAATTTCAACACATCGCGGTGCTGAGAAACTGAATATAAATTATGTTGGACAACGGCGGGTATCCAAGCTATAATAATAATAATAATAATAATAATAATAATAATAATAATAATAATAATAATAATAATAATAATAATAATACAGTAATAAGCAAAGCCCGGATTTTCATGCCGTTACAGGTTAGACTGCAAACTAAATTTGGTTAATAGGAAGCGTCGGCCACCCGCTCTTCCATAATGTAGCAAGAGTAACATAATTCAAAGGAGTTCTCATGAGGCGTACCCCTAATATTCATGCAAACCCCATAGCATAATCGAGGTGAAGGTAGACTATACTTGCTGCTCGCTTCAGAAACTTTGCATTCTAACCTATTAATGCATGAAAATCCGGACTCTAGTAATAAGTCAATATGCATATAAGAAAACTGGCACATGTATAAAACATAACGGTATTTAAACATGAAAATCTCGTAACTACAAGGAGCAAAATTTTACACCAGCAGTGAAAAGTAAATAACCGGTGCTCAATAATACAATAATGACAATAGAGCAAACGGTCATAAAGTTCCTGTTCCATGTTTACAAGGCTTTTTCACAAATCTGTTGTTATTTCGCTGCAATGTTGGTGTAAAATATTATATACCGTACCATTGCAGTATTCAGAGAAGTAATATTTCGGACGAGTGAGAGAAAAAAAATTACCCGCGACGAAATTAAGCAGATTGAAATGTCACAGTAATTTCACAAGACTAGGCTAATACCGTACGGAAATAGACATTATCCTGAAGAGGTGTATGAAAAAAGACAAAAGTATGAGATTCAAATAATTAAAGAGAGCTAACACTGAAAAAAATGGAATATCCATTGGAAATATTTTGCCTATAGAAGTACAGAAGACAAGCTGCAAATATCCAAATAACGTCAAGAAAAGAAGAATATTAAAAAAGAATATATTAGCGAAGCTGAACAGTTAATTCAACATGAGTCATCGTGAAAGATACGTAAGAAATGCATAATATCAACACAGATCATTAACAAGATCGGAAGAACAACTAGCCACGAAACACCAACAAATCGAGACGGCTGCAAAGAAGAAATAGATCGCAATACACATTAATATTGTCAAAATCTATTGAAAGAATATCCAACACAAAACTTGTGAACGCAGTAGACATATGCAGAGTCTGATATTATAATAGAGACCAAACCAAGCACTTCGTTAAGAAAATGAATTTCTTAGAAGGTTTTGTAGATGTTTATTTTATGTCAGCTGATTCCCATTATATTTTACAATTCTATGACCGAGTACTGCAACATGGCAAATCTGTAAGAAGATGAGGGAGTGGACTTCGCGAGATGACCCGAGTCAAACCAAGATGACCACATACCGTGTATGACAGCAGGGCCAGATACCAACTATGGACATCGCTCAGAGATGCAGGAGAAGGAGCAGACTTAGGCCAGTCCCCAGGCGACAGGAATAAGATAAGTTTCTAATAAAAATGTACATATTTAATAGATAATATTTGTCTTGACCTCATGTGATTGAAAGTTAGGTGTGGTACCGCTTTAGTCGTCAGAAAAATAACCAGTGCTAGATGTTCTCGCGAGTAACTTCACTAGAGATCTATTTATATGGATACAGGCAGTTTTCGTTAACATATAAGCAAATCCCAATCTAAACCAGCAGCAAGATTCAACGTAAGTTTCATTGTGCCATAACCAATTCTGTTGTTCTTATTATAAGAATACGTTGGAAGTGAACTATGTTCCAAGTAGCAATGTCATATGATTGAAGGCAATGTGATTCAAAACGCATATACAGTGTCAACAAAAAATGCTTCACTAGGAGGTCGGCATGCGATTCCTCATCCCATTGCAAGACAGAAGTTTCTATAGCCAAATTGGATCTAATGCTGTTGGCAAACACGTCGGAAACGAGAAGCTGGCAACACTGTCACATCCTGCAGCGCATCGGAATGTAATAGAGAAACGTGCATCATCCCGCCGTACAGTACCGGCCGTCGCAGCTTACTGAGTAGACGGCTGGGTTATCAAACCCATATGCACCATCGAGCTACGGCTCGAATCTACGTGAGTTTTTCTTTTTTCATTTGTGTGTGTGACGTCAGGTCCCCAGTTCCCGTCATTTAACTGCGTTTGTAAGCATGACATCCTGTTGTCACATGACAATAGTCGAACACATGACAGTGTGTGATCCATTCAACTGAATGCATGCGTCGACTAACCACGCAGTGTACAACCATAACTGGTCCTGTCAAGTGCATGTAGGGCAGCTTCCTGATGGCGTACACAAACGGCGAATACGTGGATAAGCTTTTGGTTATTGCATCCGATAACCAAGCTTTTGCTGCTGCTCGTGAGTATGCAGCACGGTGCCCTCAAAGGCGCCATCCCGATAAGAATGTTTTCCATCGCCTTGAGCAACGTCTGCGGGAAACAGGTAATCTTCGTCCACAAGTAGTGGACAGAGGTCATCCAAGGACTAGGCGTACTCCACAAACAGAGGACGACATCCTTGAAGCCGTTCACCAATCACCTCGGCGAAGTACCCGTTATATTGCAAGGCAGTTCCAGGTATCTCAAACACTGTTTGTTGACGTGTTGCACGACGAAAAACTGCATCCATATCATTACACGTTAACTCAACACCAGCGACCAGAAGACCGCATTCAACGAGTACAGTTCTGTCAATGGCTTTTGCAACAAGTTGAAGATAACGAACATTTTATAAAGAATGTGATATGGAGTGACGAATGTAGCTTCACTCGGGAAGGTGTTTTCAATCATCACAACAGCCATTAATGGTCTGACCACAACCCACATGTCACCCGTGAACGTGGCTTTCAGGCACGATTTGGCATAAGCCTTTGGGCTTGAATCGTGGGAGGAGTGCTTTTAGGTCCTTACCTATAGCTAGACAATTTGAATGCGCCCCGCTATTGTACGTTTCTGGGCATTCCTTTGCCTGACGCTTTAGAAAACGTTCCACTTGGTGTTCGGCGACAGCTATGGTTTCATCATGATGGTGCAGCACCACAATTTGGAATGACTGTGCGTAACTGGTTAAGTGAAGCGTTTCCAGATAAATGGATTGGTCGTAGAGGTCCGATGTTCTGGCCTCCACGTTCCCCGGACCTTAATCCACTGGATTTTTATTTGTGGGGACACTTAAAGGAACATGTTTGTAGTACTCCATTCATGGATGTACAAGACCTAATAGGTCGCGTGCATGCTGCATCGGCAATGGTGGATGCAGGTGTGTTGCGTAGGGTCCGACAAAGTATGCTCCAGCGAATGACGAAGAGTTTGCAAATGCAAGGTGGTCGCTTTGAACATCTGCTATGAAGTGAACGTTGCTCGTAAGTGTACGTACCGGCTCTGTGAAGACAAGACTGGACGTCACACGTACACTATGGAATTATTGTGCGTAGCATAATGGGCAATCCAGTGTAGCCTACTTACTGTACTGTATTGTGTTTCCTTGTATCGCATTGGATCTAGACGATGTTACTGTATCGATTATTATGTTCTACGTATTGGCTTTATTTGTGCCATGGACGAAACAAAGTGGTCGTTTACGTCTGTAAGAAGTTCATGTTAATTGTTTGAATGTTTAAATAAAGGTAACTAACGGTAAGACAGAACATTAGTGTACTCCATAGTGGAGGTGTACATTGGATACAATTTGATACATTAACTGAAAAAATGGCGCGAACGCGACTCGAACATCGGCGCGTCCGCACAACCGGCATGTATGGCATTACCTCGTCTCACTGAGCTATTGAGACAGCTCCGGCAGAGCGCCGAGTTCACACGACCTCTGCTTGGCCGCGCTGCACGCCGTTACAACGTTGCCAGAACCTCGTTTCTTAACTCGCATTTCTATTAAACCTATTGGTGGGACTAGGTTTGGCAAGATAAACTTTTGTCGTGAATTTCGACGAGGAACCACATGCCGACCTCCACATGCGGCATATTCTGTTCACCCTGTATAGGGAATACGTTGTTATGTTAAGGAAGGGTATGTGATATTAAAACGACATGAGAGAAGAGAAAGTGTACGATGTATTGACAAGCTAAGGATCCAATTGAGAATGTTTATATATATATATACCAGGTGGCTCTCGAACGCCGTACTTTCTACTTATAAATGCCCCGCATGCACAAATGATGAACGGGATGTCTACCAACTGATTTCCTCAGGGGAGCTATTGCCAGCGAGTAGGTTATGTCAGAATATGAAGAGATAAGGAACGGAGTGTCGCTCGCAGCATGTTACTCAGCGTTGCCGATCTAATGCACCCCTTGCGTTAGTAAACATCGTTTTCGACCGCATAGTTCTAGGCTGGTGTGTGGTACAGCCGCACTATGTTTGCCGTCTGCATATCGGCAATGGCTAGTGGGATCAGCAGCGGTGAATACACATAAATTATTTTAAGCTGGACAACCTGGTCGGAGTGCAACAGAAGCTCCAAACAGATGTACGCATAATACACAAATATTTCGCCGAACAGTATTAGTTTTAGTTCCATACACGTGTATAAATTAGTAAGTTATTAGATTTCATTTACTGGATCTTTGGCGTGTCTACAAACAGTAGGGTGTGGGGTGAGGAGGGACAGTCGTTCCCACCCCCACTTTGTAGAGTAAATGTTACATTTTATTCCACATTAGCCAGTTGGAGATATGAATTATTTTTAAAAAGCTATTTGTACAAGCCCTGTTCTCTTATATGCTAAATATTTCCTTTATTGTATAGCGCTACGGCAAGTAGTGGAGAATTTGCATGTGCTGTGAGGAGGGGTAGAAGGGGTACATATTTTTTTGTCGAGATCGTGGCCACTGAGTTATAATTCACCCGCTTGCCGCGCGCATTCGTCAGTCTGGCAGTCTCTTTATTGTCTGTTAGTTTCTTAATGTGTATTCAAATACTAAATAATTTTAAATGCATAATGATGCCGTACATCTATGTAATTATACCGGGCGAGCTGGCCGTGGGGTTACGGGCGCGCAGCTGTGAGCTTGCACTCGGGAGATAGTGGTTTCGAATCCCACTGTCGACAACTCTGAAGATGGTCTTCCGTGGTTTCCCATTTTCATACCAGGCAAATGCTGAGGCTGTACCTTAATTAAAGCTACGGTCGCTTCCTTCCCATAAGTTCTATCTGTGTCCGTGCGATGTAAAGTCAATTGTAAAAAGGATATATTTAATTGTAATTTCAGCGCGAGAGAATACCAACTTTACTTCCACCGGAATAAATTATTTCGTTTGTATTATGTTATTTTATATGTAAATGTAATTAATCTGCCCCGTGGATTATTCGTAATAATAGTTTATTAGAGATTTTTATTGAATGCTGTATAATAAAATTTTCAGCAGGTTTCACAAACATACTACGGGGCATTTACTTAATAAAAAACCTAATACAAAGAAATAAATTAGGAACGTTTGTATTAGCTCCGGTTAAAATACGATTACAAGTGATTATATATATTTTTAAATTAGCTTTACGTCGCACCAACATAGATAGGATTTAGGGCGACGATGAGACAGGAAAGGGCTACGCGTGGAAAGGAAGCGACATATTTTATTCTTCAAATCTACTAGGTGGTTAACACGACAATAATATTGACTTTCACCAAAACGTTAAAAGAAGAGGATCCATTTCAATTCCAGACGAATGCCGATTAAAAAACTTCTCACCAATATAAATATATATATTTTAGACAATATTGTAAAATTGTACTACAATAGTTTTAACTCGTGTTTGTAACATTCACGTCAAACTTTTTAATCATGATATTGAAAATAACTTTTAACATCACAACGTCTCATTCCAATTTTATATGACCAATAATTGTAAACAGTCTTAATTGTAATTATTTGTTTTACGGTTATCCATTGTGCTGATGATGCCCATTAAGAAGGGCGAAACATGTTCACGATCTTTCTATTTTTTATAATTATTTAACCACAAAATGTGGTATTGTAAGTATTGACTAGGTTAACATTAAACGAATATTTTGTAAATTGTATGTAATAATGGACTCTGTAATGGAGGGCAAGAGAAGTACAGGTATACCAAGACGACGATGGTTAGACTCGGTTACTGACGACTTAAAGATAAAAGGTATAGAACTAAATGAGGTCACAACGCTAGTTGCAAATCGAGGATTGTGGCGACGTTTGGTAAATTCACAGAGGCTTGCAGACTGAACGCTCAAAGGCATAACAGTTTATAATGATAATGTATGTATGTATGTAAGTATGCCTGTTCTAAAGAGACCATTCGGCATAATTTTGGGCCAACCCACTCCATGATGTCTAGATTTGAGAAAAGGTCCTCGCCACGGGCGTCGAGAATAGTGTAGAGCTCCATGTGACCGTTTCTCACAGTTTAACTTGAAACTCGGTGACCTGTCGCTGCAATAAGATTATTATTCAGTACGATGGCACTACAATCACGGTTCCCCCGAGCAGAGGCGTAAACGCCCTCTCCTTTACATCCTTACTACAACACCCGAATAGTCTCATACCTTCGTAAACTTTCTTATAAACCTTGTTAATATGATTTCATCATCAACGATCATTCCTTTCATTAACATCTAGGTAGTTACAGTGTTCCGCATGAGATACTATCACCACTGTCAACGCAGTAATTAAAACTGAGAAGACTTTTGCTCCAGGTGAAACTTAAAACCCGAATTTTCATCCCGTTTACCATCATACAATTGTCCGCTATCCATCTCACAATATTGTCTAGGTCCCTCTCCAGTCGCTCACAATTCTACAATTCATTTACTTCTCTATAAAATATAACATCATCCGCAAATAGCCTTATCTGTGATTCCAGGCCTTTACTCATATCATTCATAGATATATGAAAATACAAAGGTCAAATAATACTTCCCTGAAGACCGCCCCCCACTTTACCATTACAGGAGCAGATAACACTTCACCTTCTCTAATTCTCTGAATTCTATTTTATAGAAATTTACCCACCCATTCAACCACTGTTTTTTGTAGTCTAATTTCCCATAATCTACCCTATCATAAGCCTTGGTTAAGTCAATAGCGATACGGCCCACTCGGACTCTTGAATTGAATATATCGTGCTGGAATCCTGCAAATTGAGCTTCACTGGAATAAACTTTCCTAAACCCGAACTGCCTTCTATCAAACCAGTTATAATTTCTCAAACATGTGTAATATAATCACAAGAAATACTTTCTCAGAGCTTACAAACAACACATGCCAAGCCGACTGGCCTGTAATTTTCCACTCTGTGTTTGTCACCGTTTCCCTTGTACACTGTAGCTATTATTGTAACTTTTCATTCATTTGGTATCGCTCCTTCACACAATTAGCTATCAAATAAGTATTTCAGATATGGCACTATATCCCAAGCCATACCCGTGAAGTCCATTTGAATACATTTATGGCATTTCGACGACTGATGAGTGAATATTGTAAAAAAAACCTCTGCTTTATTACCTTCCTGTAAACTTTGCAAAATAAATTTTAGAAAATTCAATTCAAGTTAACCCATTAGTGCTCAAGACCTTTTAAATTTTTTATAGTTTTATTGTTCATAATATATGTAGATAATAATAATAATAATAATAATAATAATAATAATAATAATAATAATAATAATAATAATAATAATAATAATAATAATAATAATAATAATTTGCAGACCAAGGTACGGTGCACTTGTCTATCTAAGTATTCCTGATCAAATAATGCACTTTTCCAAGAAGGTAGATATTGGCATTTTATATTCTCTGTAGCAAAATAAATTTATTTCGTTGAAATCTCAAAACAATGGAAATAACTTCAAGGAAGAAAAGTTTTGAAATAATATTTTCCATTATTTTCGTTTCTAAGTCAATATAAGTGGTTACGTGCATATGATGGTATAAAGGTGAATAATTGATACAGCTTCAGGAAATACTTTCACAAAAATATGTAGTCTACATTTAAAAAATCCGTAACGTATTTTTAATTAGTGGGTTAACATTTCTCTTGTTCCTAAACATCCATTGTTTACGGTAAACCAACGATGCACAGCAGAAAATGTTTAAACTTATTTGTAATCAGTATTGTATACTTAATATCGTGAAAATGAAATAATTTTTAGAAAATTCACTTCAAGTTAACCCATTAGTGGTCAAGAACTTTTAGATTTGTATAGTTTTATTGTTCATAATAAATGTAAATAATAATAATAATAATAATAATAATAATAATAATAATAATAATAATAATAATAATAATAATAAATAACCATTGCTCCACGCTGGGTGCCATTTTAAATATATGTAATAACAATAATTGAAATACAATAATTATACGAAATGTCCGTAGTATGGGCGCCAGAGTTCATCAGAATGGATCCCTCAAATTTTGATTGAGCATGATAATTCTCTCTCCCAGGGTATGTACATAAAGCTGCGTACTGGTACATCTGCCTCAGCCTTACCTAACCTTCTGGAAACGACTAACTAGGTTCATCAATAACCCCACTGATTCTAAAATAACTATATTCTGAAAAATATCCGTGCATGAGCACCTCATCAACACTCCAAAATATACACAAAATACACTCAAAATACCGCTGGAAGATTCCATATTTACAACAATAATAAACACGGTGGAAAACCAGGACCAGGCTACCATTTACTGTCAGTCAGTTGAATAAAGCAAAGATATATATGTAGATAAATACGTTTTACTGTCTCCGTGTATTAACACAACTTATATATTCTCATAATTGGCACTTGTTATATCACACAAATACTGTACATCTATAATACTGTGTTCACTGACTCTAACACTTGGTTTAAAGATACATTTACTCGAGCAAAACTCGCTTGTTGTTCCAGAACATCAATTATGGAAAGTCTGAAATACAGCACCTCATGGCTCTCACCAACATATATGCCACCAAGCCGCCGCAAGTGATAATATACCAAGTGTCTCAGCACTCCACAGTTTGTAGGTCAGTACCACACAACACATTACAAAAAAATCACATTCACTACGCTCCACAAAAGTTTTAAGGCAAGTCCGCTCCACCAAAGTTTTAAGTCAACCTCCATTCCACTTAAGTTACATCTCCACCAAATTTTTTAGTCAAGTCCTCTCCATAGTTTTCTCACATGCCTAAATAGACTTCAGCTTCTCCCTACTCCCTCATGATACGTGGAGATTGATCTTGGCCAACCAATCACGAGTGGAAGATCATCTTGCCATACCAAGGCCACGCCCTGAACCTCTCCCAGGTCCCATGGCAATAACAACCAGGCCGCGTCATCGAAATCTGGGCTGCCGTATGACTCAAAGGAACTTTCCGAGTTGTAAATATCACTGTTTTCCCATCCATCCGCTTGTAGAAAACAAATTACTCATATCACATATGGAGACCTTCGAGCTTAAAAAAGAATAAATATACAAATGAAATAATAATAATACGAATAATAACAATAATATCTCTTAATTCTGAATCCAGTGCGAGGGTATGATGTATGTACCATCCCACTGACAACTCTACTGGATCTGTATAAAATGTACAAGAACTATTTTAAGTATATTACCGAAACAGAACACCAAGAAATATGATGGCAACGAAGGGCGCCACTGATCTCTCTACGGAAACCACTGGAATGAATATGTATAAATGAGTTTCTGGTTTTATCAAATACTCGATTGCTCAGTGACCACTATAGCTGCTAGCTGATCATAAAATCTATTATCCACGACCTCATATAATGCAATTGATGAATGGAACAAATTCGAATCAATGTAATAATCTTTATAAAACACACATTCAGTGCTGTTTTAAAATGCAGCATACACTTTAGAGTTAACTTATGTATTGATGTCAGAGAGTGTTCTATCCTTCGAGAAAACCAAGAGTTTATGCATCCGTACAGCTGAAACAATTAACTTATACTGTTGTAGAAGATTTCTAACAATGGAAAGCAACGTTATAGTTTTGTAAATAGGTCCAAATATAAAATGTTTTTAATATGGCAACTTTAGATGACAATGGACACTAAGGGGTTTTTGAGTGGGTGTTCATGTGTAGTTTCTGTTAAGGAACATGCAAGGTAAACGAAACATTTCCAATGATACCACTTTAGGTCACAACAGTTAGCAAGGGGAAATATTGAGTAAAAGAATTGAATGCAGCCGTACAGTTGAAACAATTAACTTATACTGTTGAAAAGCTTCTCCAAAAGAGAAAAAAAATCTTGCTGCTTTTATCTGGTCATACTGGGAACCAAGGAAGATTTCATTTTCTATTTTCCTTTTTATTACATGCAAAAAATATTCAGTGAACAAAAACATTCGTGCGATGAACGCGTAATTCTGCTGGCAAACTAATGAAATAGAGGGGAGGATTTGGACTGAAACTGTTCAGAGTCTGTGCTCACCTTTACCAGAAAGTTTTGAACCGCGTCCCACTTGCTGGTTTGATTATCTTCATCATATCTTCCATCAGAATCCAAAGCACAAAGATCCCTTAGTAGCCGGTATTCCAAAGAATAATTTGGGTCCTCCGTGTTCCTATAAAAAGGAAACATACCATAAAATAAAACAATACTACTACTACTACTACTACTACTACTACTACTACTACTACTACTACTACTACTAATAATAATAATAATAATAATAATAATAATAATAATAATAATAATAATAATAATAATAATAATAATAATAATAATAATAAAGTTAGCATTTCCAAGACTAAACGGATGTCCGGGAAGAAGAAACGTAAGATGATTGATGCTAGGTAGGGATTGCACTGGATCATTTCAAGTATATAGGATGTGTACTGAACCCACTATCTCCAGGCTTTGAAAACAGCGCGCCATTTGCAAACTCCGTGTGAGCCTGCGAGCTTGAGAGCGATGAATATCTTGCCGAGACGCGTTGTCTACGGTTTACGTGAGCTTATTAAAATTCCTGGACGGATGATTCATTTCCGAACGGCGATCTCCCAGTCTGAAGCCAAACCATGAATGTTTGTTACGTGTCATGAAGTCGGAACTATTAGGGGAGCGTTTTCAAGAAAACTAAAGACATTTCGTCATATGTAAAGCCAAAGTTTGAAAGGCAGGAAGCCAAGTGTATAATAGAATTCTCCAGTGTGAAGTAACACATAAATCTCTAGTTTAGGAAATCTCACGCAGACTCATACAAGGTGAGTTCGTGGGTGTTCTTAGTTCGCCCAGGAGGGAGAGTTAGGCTAAATGACGCTTTAAGCATTACGACCTAAATAATGTCATGAAAATTATATGATTATTCAATTTGAAATGGACAAAATTTCGGAATATTAGGAACATCATTTATAGTAAGAAAATCAGTTGAAAAGAAATACGCGGGCCACGGCATAATACTAAGCCATCATTTGAGCGAGAATTTCGATGCCTATAAAGGAAGGTGGGTTAATCATCCATCGTTAATTGTGGAAAACGAAGAGTGTTTCTACGTCGCTCCGTCTCGGATTTGTCTTACCAGGAGAAAAGTCATTGTTATCAGTTGCAGCGTACAGACTGTAAAATTATTTGTCTACATGCATTTTCGGACTTGGGGGAATTTCACGTCGAGCGAATCAACACTTACAAAATGTTCTCAAAGAAAAAATAATAAAGCGAATTATATTTAGTTCGGGAACTCAGAATATTTCCAGGTTCTGATTTAATACTTAGAAACCTTTTAGTAGACACTATTCACGGATTAGGCCGCCGCCACTTCCACACACCCCTGGGAGAGGCCTCCTCCACCCGGAATGTGCTGACTAAGAGTGCATGCTTAACCTCACATGACCTCACTTGAAAAGTAGAGCGGTTGGCTAAGAGTGCACCCTTAACCTCGCATGGTCCGGCTCCATGGCTAAATGGTTAGCGTGCTGGCCTTTGGTCACAGGGGCCCCGGGTTCGTTTCCCGGCAGGGTCGGAAATTTTAACCATCATTGGTTAATTTCGCTGGCACGGGGCTGCGTGTATGTGTCGTTTTCATCATCATCTCATCCTCATCACGATGCGCAGGTCCCCTACGGGAGTGAAATCAAAATACCTGCATCTGGCGAGCCGTACTCAGACACTCCCGGCACTAAAAGCCATACGCCATTTCATTTTGTTACCTCGCATGACGTTACACTGGCTACGTGTATAGGCTTAACCTCACAGACCCCAGGTTCGACTATAGGCTTAATCTTAGAGGGGCGTTAACCTTACAGACCCAAGTTTGATGCCAAAAAGTGCGAGCTGAGCCTAACTGCCAACGTGATTATGCTAGCAATGCAAGCTTAAACTAACAGGCACGAATTCGACTCCAAGCTTAACTTCACAGGCCATAAATTCAACACTAGGCTTAACCTTACAAGGGCGTTAGCTTTACAGACCCAAGTATGACGCCCAAGGGTGCTAGCTTAACCTAACTACCAACGTGATTATGGACAGGAGTGGTAGCTTAACCCAGCAGGCACCGATTTGACGCCAGGCTTAACCTTATAACGGCGTTACAGACTGAAGTTTGAGATTCGAACCCAAGCTTAACCTAACTAGACAAGATGAGTCATGGTCCATGTGCTCTTGGAGCTGAGTTTGTAAAAAACGGCAGCTAAACTCATACTATTGATGGAACTAGGGAACTGGTATAAGGCTTAATACGTATGCTTTATTCATAGAAGTCTAACATTGGGGAGCTTCTTTTGGGCTCAAAGCTGAGCGACTGCAGAGTCATTCCTCCTCCTACACCACCTCCTCCTCACACACTTAGACTACCTCCTCCTCACGTCCTCCTCCTCCTCGACCTCATAGATTTAGTAGCTTATGACTACCTCCTCATCCCGAATGCAAGCTTAACCTAACAGGCAAGAATTTGACGCCAAGCTTAACCTTACAAGGACCTTGCAGACTCAAGTTTGAGATTCAATATCAGGCTTAACCTAACTAGACAAGATGAGACATGGTGCAGGTTAACTTCAGAGGTCTTTGATGCTGAGCTTGATGGAAGCTGAACTTGAAACAATAGAAGGGCAATGGGGCAAAGGCCTAAAGAGTAAAAGGTCTAAAGGGAATGAGGTATGGTCTAGAGCTCAGAGCTGAACTTGAAACAAGATGGTGCCACGGGACAAGAAAGATGGTGTAAGGCTTAATGAACGTGCTTTTTTCATAGGGATATAATTTTAGAAAGCTACATTAAGGTCTTGAAGGTGAGTGGTTGCAAAGCGCTGTTGGTTTTTAGTGTTTGGAACACTGAATTTTTAATTTTAACATTTCGAGCTTATAGATTTTGAACTCTAGAGAATTATAGTAGCCTGCAATATTGTTTATATCACTTAGAGATTAAAACTTTGTGTTCAGAACCGATGAAAGTTCGCGCTACACATGACTGGGAATGGAACCCAGGGCTCTTCCCTTTGGACTGCTGAGTATCGCTCTAAATAAATGATTGCGCATTGAAATGGTGCATTAATTCAAAACACCTAACGTTTGAGCTTCGAGAAATTAAACTATCGCCACCCCGACTGGTAATCGAACTCGGCCTTTTTTCCCTTGGACTGCTGACTATCATAGTAACTAAATAATTGGGCGTTAAATTAAAAACACTCAACCTACGAGCTTTAAGAAATTAAAAATCACTGACCTGACTAGGAATTGAACCCGCAGCTCCTTAATTTGGGAAACAAACAAGCATGCTAACTAAATGACTGTACATTAACTGTGTATGTGTTTAATTGAAACACATAGCTTAAGCGCTACAAGAATAGGAAGTTAAAAAACACCGACCGAACTAGGGTTCGATCAATCAATACTGATCTGCATTTAGGGCAGTCGACCAGGTGACAGATTCGCTATCTGATGTTTGCCTATCCACTTCTTAAATGATTTCAATGACATTGGAAATTTATTGAACATCTCCCTTGGTAAGTTATTCCAATCCCTAACTCCCCTTCATATAAATGAATATTTGCCCCAATTTGTCCTGTTGTATTCCAACTTTATCTTCATATTGTGATCTTTCCTACTTTTAAAGACTCCACTCAAACTTATTCGTCTACTAATGTCATTCCACGCCATTTCTCCACTGACAGCTCGGAACCTATCACTCAGTCGAGCAGCTCGTCTCCTTTCTCCCAGTTCTTCCCAGCCCAAACTTTGCAACATTTTTATAACGCTACTCTTTTGCCGGAAATCACCCAGAACAAGTCCAGCTGCTTTCTTTGGATTTTTTCCAGTTCTTGAATCAAGTAATCCTGGTGCGGGTCCCATACACTGGAACCATACTCTAGTTGAGGTCTTACCAGAGACTTATATGCCATCTCCTTTACATCCTTACTACAACCCCTAAACACCCTCATAACCATGTGCAGAGATCTGTATCCTTTATTTACAATCCCATTTATATGATTACCCCAATGAAGATCTTTCCTTATATTAACACCTAGATACTTACAATGATCCCCAAAAGGAACTTTCACCCCATCAACACAGTAATTAAAACTCAGAGGACTTTTCCTATTTGTGAAACTCACAACCTGACTTTTAACCCCGTTTATCATCATACCATTGCCTACTGTCCATCTCACAACATTATCGAGGTCATTTTGCAGTTGCTCACAATCTTGTAACTTGATTATTACTCTAAAGAGAATAACATCATCCCCAAAAAGGCTTACCTCTGACTCCACTCCTTTACACATATCATTTATATATATATATATATATATATATATATATATATATATATATATATATATATATAAGAAAACATAAAGGTCCAATGATACTGTTTTGAGGAATTCCCCTCTTAATTATTACAGGGTCAGATAAAGCTTCGCCTACTCTAATTCTCTGAGTTCTATTTTCTAGAAATATAGCAACCCATTCAGTCACTATTTTGTCTAGTCTAATTGCACTAATTTTTGCCAGTAGTCTCCCATGATCCACCCTATCAAATGCTTTATACAGGTCAATAGCGATATAGTCCACTTGACCTCCAGAATCCAAAATATCTGGTATATCTTGCTGGAATCCTACAAGTTGACCTTCAGTGGAATAACCTTTCCTAAAACCGAATTGCCTTCTATCGAACCAGTTATTAATTTCGCAAACATGTCTAATGTAAACAGAAAGAATGCCTTCCCAAAGTTTACATGCAACGCGTGTCAAACTTACTGGCCTGTAATTTTCAGCTTTATGTCTACCACCCTTTCCTTTATGTACAGGGGCTACTATAGCAACTCTCCATTCATTTGGTATAGCCCCTTCAACCAAACAATAATCATATAAGTACTTCAGATATGGTACTATATCCCAACCGATTGTCTTTAGTATATCCCCAGTAATCTTATCAATTCCAGCTGCTTTTCTAGTTTTCAACCTTTGAATCTTATTATACATATAATTGTTATCATATGTAAATTTTATTACTTCTTTTGAATTAGTCACCTCCACTATCTGGACATTTTCCTTGTAACCAACAATCTTTACATACTACTGACTGAATAATTCTGCCTTTCGAAGATCCTCACATACACACTCTCCTTGTTAATTAATTATTCCTGGAATGTCCTTCTTGGAACCTGTTTCTGCCTTAAAATACCCACACATACCCTTCCATTTTTCACTCATATTTGTATGACTGCCAATTATGCTTACCATCATGTTATCCTTAGCTGCCTTCTTTACTAGATTCAATTTCCTAGTAAGTTCCTTCAATTTCTCCTTACTTCCACAGCCATTTCTAACTCCATTTCTTTCCAATCTACACCTCCTTCTTAGTCTATTTCTCTTTTATAATAAGGTGGGTCTTTATCATTCCTTACCAACTTTAAAGGTACAAACCTGTTTTTACATTCCTCAACAATTTCTTTAAACCCATCCCACAGTCTGTTTACATTCTTATTTACTGTTTTCCACCGATCATAATTACTTTTTTTAAACTGCCTCATGCCTGTTTTATCATCCATATGGTACTGCCTAATAGTTCTAATTTTAATCTCTTCCCTTCTTTCACATTTATTTTTAATTACCACAAAAACAGTTTCATAATCACTAATACCATCTATTACTTCGGTTTCTCTACAGAGCTCATCTGGTTTTACCAGCACCAAATCCAGAATATTCTTCCCTCTAGTTGGTTCCGTCACTTTCTGAATCAGCTGTCCTTCCCGTATTAGCTTATTTGCCATTTGTTGGTCATGTTTCCTGTCGTTCGCATTTCCTTCCCAATTGACATTTGGTAAATTAAGATCTCCCGCTACAATCACATTTCTTTCCATGTCGTTTCCCACATAGCCGACTATCCTATCAAATAATTCCGAATCCGCGTCAGTGCTACCTTTTCCCGGTCTGTACACTCCAAATATATCCAGTTGTCTATTATCTTTAGAAATGAGCCTTACACCTAGAATTTCATGTTTTTCATCTTTAACTTTTTCTTAGCTTACAAATACTTCTTTCACCAGAATGAATACTCCCCCTCCCACCATTCCTATCCTATTTCTACGATACACACTCCAGTTCCGTGAGAAAATTTCTGCATCCATTCTATCATTTCTCAGCCATGATTCAACTCCTATTACAATATCTGGTAAATATATATCTATTAAATTACTTAATTCTATTCCTTTCTTTACAATACTTCTACAGTTAAGCACTAACTTTTTTATGTCATCCCTATTTGACTTCGAGATCTCTGTACCCTCATCACCGCTTCCTAGACAACACCATTTCCCTGAATGTACCTCCCTATTACCCTTCTAAACAAATTTCCTAACTTATACGTACCACTGCGATTTAATTGAAGGTCATCTGAGTGCAGGTCCCTATCTCCTATCGAACTTGTATCTCGCATGAACTGAAAAGCTGAAGTGCTATTCAAATATCTAACTCCGAAAATTCAAACACCTAACTCTGAACTAAGAAAACACCGCCGACGCGGAGTTTCTAACGTGGAGCTCACTGGGACTCAGAACTAAAGAGCTTACGTTCATACGATTTTAAAAAATGTTAAAAATCCTCAACCCGACCTGGACTCGATGACGAGTCAAGTATGAACGATGAACACAAAATACCTTAAATGAATACGAAGAGAGAACATAGCAACATTTAGTAGAAAGTGAGATCGTAACAGTATGTGCATCTCAGAAGAAAAAAAATTGCGGTACGAATAAGTTGACTAGATTTGGATTTAACTTATGTGCTGAGACAGGTAATACAAAGTTTATTGTTTCCACATTCAGTTCTGAGATGTAGATTTGAATCTGGGAGACTTGCAATTGCCTGCTTTAATGTTTGCTTCGCTTAGCACCTAACGCTTTGAGCTGCGATAAATTAAAAAATCCCAAGCTCAACTGGGAATCGAACTCTGCAGTCTCTTTCCTTTGGACTGCTAACTATCATAGCAACTAAATGATTGTGCGTTAAATTCAAGAGACTCAACCTTCGAGCTTCAAGAAATTAAAAATTAAATCGCCGACCCGACTAGGAATCGACCCGGTGGCTCCTTTACTTGGGCAGCAAACAAGTATGCTAACTAAATGACTGTACATTTAAAGCTCGTGTGTTTAATTGAAGCACCTCAAGTTCGACTTCCGTTAGACTTCCGTTAGAGGAATAATAATAATAATAATAATAATAATAATAATAATAATAATAATAATAATAATAATAATAATAATAATAATAATAATAATAATCGCTTTACGTCTTACTAACTACACTCAAATGTTCGAAAATTTTGGGAATAATAATAATTTTGAAGATCAAAACTGCTTTCATGCTGAATAATCAACATGCAGTACATTCACAGACAGAAAGAAATGCGAGCACTTTAAGCTTCCAAGCTACTCAACTCGCCAATTAATTTGCTAAGTGCTGAAATTGCAATCCCCGCTTCAAACAGTTCTCGAAGACGCTAATGTGCAGAAATTTAGATTCACCGAGCACGATAGCTGCAGTCGCTTAAGTGCGGCCAGTATCCAGTATTCGGGAGAGAGTGGGTTCGAACCCCAGTCCTGGTCCTAGCCCTTTCCTGTCCCATCGTCGCCATAAGACCTATCTGTGTCGGTGCGACGTAAAGCCAATAGCAAAAAAATTCAGATTCGCAAGTGTTCTTTTGCGTGCCAGTAAATCTACCGCACCTACAGTAAGTGCCGGAATTTATTCCTGCAGGAGTTCTTTTACGTGGCGGTATATCTACTAACACTGGCTGCGGAGCCATCCTCAAAGTAGTTTTCCCTGGTTTCCAAGAGTTAGTCAATACCCGCCAAGCAGGGGTCGGATTTTTTTTTTTGCATTAATTCATGTTGTTCCTTGTGGAACATAGGGCATCAACAAAGCATCTCCATCTGATCCTGTTGTCAGCCAACCTCTTCACCTCTCTCCAGGTCTTGCCTTCTTCCATTGCCTCCATGTGTACAGATCTTCGCCACGTTTGTTTGGGCCTTCCTCTCCTCCTTTTACCCTGCGGGTTCCAATCCAGTGCCTCTCTCTCGATGGCTTCATTCCCTTTCCTCAACGTATGCCCTATCCATTTCCATTTCCGCCGCTTTATCTGTATGGCCATCTCGGTTTCACCAGTCCTTCTCCATAGTTCATGATTGGAGATTACTTCTGGCCAGTAGATGTTTAAAATCTTCCTTAAACAGCGGTTGACAAAGGTCTGCAACTTGGAGGTAATCAACATTTCTCTTCAGTGTTAAACCACTCCTTGGAGGAGCAAGTAGATGCAGGAGAAGGCGAAGAAGAGGAAGAAACCCAGCCTGACCCAAGGATTAAAGTCTGCATTCCTACAGTGGAGGAAATCAAGCGGGCATTGAGAGAGTTACATATTGGTAAGGCAGCAGGTGTTGACAATATTCCAGCAGAAGTCATGAAGGTTGATATGGATACCACTGCCAATATGTTACAGCCGCTATTTGAGAAGATATGGCTTAATGGAGAAATGCCGACAGATTGGAAATGTGGGTTGCTGGTGAAGTTGCCAAAGAAGGGCGATACGTCAAACTGTAACAACGGGAGGGGCATTACGCTTCTTTCAATCCCTGGCAAAGTCTTCACCAGGGTTTTGTTGAACAGAATTAAGGAGTATATCAACTTGAGGCTCCGACGGGAACAGGCAGGCTTCCGATCAAATCGCTCGTGTGTAGACCAAATAAACAACTTGAGGATAATTCTGGAGCAGTGTGCTGAATGGTCATCTGGCCTCTATGCAGTGTTCATCGATTTCGAAAAAGCTTTTGATTCGATCAACAGAGAAGCTATGTGGAAGGAAGTGAAGCGGTATGGTGTGCCATCACAAATTACCAACCTCATTCAGGAAACATACCGGGATTATACATGCAGAGTCATACATGAGGGCCGTGTATCTGAACCTATATCTGTACGTTCAGGAGTACGTCAAGGTTGTATCCTCTCGCCAACCATATTCCTGGTGGTGATTGATGCGGTAATGCGAAATGTAACGCGAAATGTGAAACGTGGTATCCAGTGGGGATTGGCAAATAGGTTAGAAGACCTAGACTTCGCTGACGATGTGTGTCTCCTGTCTGAGGCACATGGTGAAATGCAATCAAAGATTGAAGACTTGGTAAAAGAAGGAAAAAAGGTGGGACTAACGATTAACTCAAAGAAGACCAAGGCCCTAAGGATGAACACCAACAAACTAGACCCATTTGTCTTCAGCGATGAACCTATAGAGGATGTGGATAGTTTCACCTACTTGGGCAGTGTAGTTTCCAAAGATGGAGGAGCAGTACAGGATGTTTCTCAACGTATACAAAAAGCGAACGGTGCCTTTGTTCGGCTCTATCCGGTATGGAAGAACAACAAAATATCTATCAGGACCAAACTTCGCATTTTCCGAAGTAATGTCAAGGCTGTTCTATTGTATGGGTCCGAGACCTGGAAGGTGACTAAAGTGAAAGGGGTCGGAAGGCTTGCGCCTTAACTGTCTGAGCTACTCAGCCGGACAATTCAACTATTAAGTGCCGAACACACACACAATAATAATAAGAACAATAATTTGCAGGATCCAACCCACCTTCGTAATGAATACTCAACATGCATACCCAATAAGAAAAATAATCTGGTGCCTGAATTTAGTCCCGCAGGAGTTCGTGTATTATCAAAGTTACCCCAAAAAATCATAAAATCTCCGACCTAGCTGGGAATTACAAAATCTAAAATACTTAAATCAGCCTGGATTACACACACAATAATAATAATAATAATAATAATAATAATAATAATAATAATAATAATAATAATAATAATAATAATAATAATAATAATAATAATAATAATAATTTTGATGATCCAACCCACCTAAATACTGAATACTCAACATGCATACCCAATAAGAAAAGAATAATCTGGTGCTGGAATTTAGTCCCGCAGGAGTTCGCTCTCATCAGAATTACCCAATAAATAAAAAAGTCCCCGACCCAGCCGGGAATTAAAAAATCTAGAATATTTAAATCAGCCTGGATTACACCTACACGCACATTATTTCTGTAATATTCAATCGTTACTAAGCAAAGTGCTAGTCCTGAACCAATGAAGTGCTCCACACTGAGTTGTCAGAGACCAACGGGGTTACTTTATTGCACTTTCTAACTACAGTGCCTGCAGTTACCACCCCCGAAGGCCCGGATTCGATTCCCGGCTTTGCCACGAAATATGAAAAGTGGTACGAGAGCTGGAACAGGGTCCACTCAGCCTCTGGAGGTGAATTGAGTAGAGGTGGGTTCGATAACCACCTCAGCCATCCTAGAAGTGGTTTCCCACTTCTCCTCCAGGCAAATGCCGGGATGGTACCTAACTTAAGGCCACGGCCGCTTCCTTCTCTCTTCCTTGTCTATCCCTTCCAATCTTCCCATCCCCCCACAAGGCCCTGTTCAGCATAGCACGTGAGGTCTCCTGGGCGAGGTACTGGTCATCCTCACCAGTTGTATCCCCGACACAGAGTCCGAAGCTCCAGGACACTGCCCTTGAGGCGGTTGAGGTGGGATCCCTCGCTGAGTCCGAGGGAAAAACCGACCCTGGAGGGTAAGCAGAAGAAGAAGATTATTAATAACTGCCGTAGTAGTATTTATTCTACTGGGGAATGAGGCATGTCACGATTTAGGCCCATGTATAAATTTATTTAGTCGGGAAGGAGTCATCTAGAAAATTTCAGTGGGGAGGCGAAGTACCAGCGTTCAATCTGATGATACTAGGGATTTTGCGTTGGAAGGAAAATGCCATACTCTTTCTGGAGTGCCGTGATATTAAAAGGAGTAATAGAGAGAAGTTCGCAACTGTCCGCTTTTGATTCGTGGAGAAAGAAATGTTGTCCATGTGTGTGAGACTGTGCTCTTTTTTCTTTGCTAGTGGCTTTACGTCGCACCGACACAGATAGGTCATATGGCGACGATGGGATAGGAAAAACCTGGGAGTTGGAAGGAAGCAGCCGTGGCCTTAATTAAGGTACAGCCCCAGCATTTGCCTGGTGTGAAAATGGGAAACCACAGAAAACCATCTTCAGGGCTGCCGACAGTGGGATATTCGAATCCACTATCTCCCGTATGCAAGCTCACAGCCACGCGCCCCTAACCGCACGGCCAACTCGCTCGGTTGTGTGAGACTATGAGACATATTGTTGTTCTTTCGTAAAGTGATTCTGTAGGTGAATCCAGAAGTGTTGTATTCCTGATGATGATACTAGTTACATGATCGAAATCTACAACAGGTAATTTTCCCTCATTTAGTGTGACAAAGGATTCAGTATACACATGTCATTTAACTCGTAGCTTTTACATAAAGTGCAGTTTAGTTTAAAACAAACTTTATCTGTTAAATTTTTTTGTTACTATAAACATTCTCATTATTGTACGATTAAAAATTGCAAACCTTGCGATGAATGACTACCTGGGTAGTACTGGTACCCGAGTATCACTAGTAGTCTCTACAGGGTGTATGATAATTATTAGCGCAAATTGAAACAGCTGTAATTACACGATAATATATCTCACTCCATGTTAAGAAAACTGTATTGCAACAGGGTTGACATATCAAACGGCTTTGCCCAACACTATCACAGGAAAGCGGTGGCACATAAATTTGTGAAATTCAGTATTTACGTTCAAGACAAAAAGAGGAAGAAACTAAGCTACAAATCACTTTTATGAACTAAAGTGTACGGGGGGGTTTACAAGGTATATTTTTGTTTGTACAGAATCTTTCTTTTGCTAGTGGCTTTACGTCGCAACGACACAGATAGGTCTTATGGCGACGATGGGATAGGAAATGCCTAGGAGTTGGAAAGAAGCGGCCGTGGCCTTAATTAAGGTCTACCCCCAGGATTTGCCTGGTGTGAAAATGGGAAACCACGGAAAACCATCTTCAGGACTGCCGACAGTGGGATTCGAACCCACTATCTCCCGGATGCAAGCTCACAGCCGCGTGCCCCTAACCACACGACCAACTCGCCCGGTTTGTACGGCACATAAAAACCTCAGCATTGAAGCGTAAGGCAAATTGGGGGAGAAAATAGACAAATAATTTTATGGACTCGAAGGGTGAAGGATGCATTTATTTGCATTTAACATATTTCTCCAGGCAATGAAGGCTAGAAAACCGACGCAAAAAATAAATACTGTAAATGACTCTACACAAGATTACAGTATTAATGTTCAAGAAAGAAATCACACACGTAGGCTTATCGTATAACTCTCACTCAACACAGAAAATTGCGAACTAATTTAAAGCATGAAAACATGCACGCAACGAATAAATACTGTAGATGACTTCACTGCAGAAGTGAGCTAGAGGCGGTTCACAAAGTGAGGGACTCACACGAGGTCTGTACCAGAGCAACACAGAAGAAGGAAAAAACGAAGTGATGGCTGTTTCCGCCATTGTGCTTCCTCCCTACGAATGCATTTAGGAAAAAGAAAATGTTATGTAGTTACTTTAATAACTAATGGGAAAAAATCCCTCATCCTTTTTGTCTATCTTTCATAATACATTACGAAGTACAGCATAATAACCCTTAATCACGAGAAATTATGGGTGCCTCAGAGGGGGAGTGTTCACTCCTTGTAGGTCCTTAAGAGCAATACTTTTTTCTGAACGTGGAACGAGCTATAGAAGCAAAAAAGTCTTAGTATACATGGGTCGTTTGCGAGTTAATTTAGAATTTGTGGTTACCAGCCAGCACTGATTTGACTGTGTGTAAACGTCATCCTGGTTAGTAAAAGGTACCAATACAACATTAGAAAAGTTATTAGATAATTTGTTAAAAGTGCAGTTGTTTTTAATGAACATGAAAACAGTCTTTGAACACTTCCTTTAACTACGAGTATGTACACCGTACAGTCATTCTACCATGCAACTGAAACATACTACTCATCGCTTACACAGGCACAACTCTATGACCAATACCGCAGAAGCTTGTCCATTTCCTGGTATTCAGCAGTAGAAGGGAAAAGTATATTTTAAAACAACGGGTGCAGAGTCAGCATTTACCACGCTTTTCTTCAGTAGTAAAGCTATGTAGGTTCTAGGTCATTGGCCTAGTAGTAAAGCTATGTAGGTTCTTACACGGGTTCAATGACCTCTCGGTGAGGTTAATACGCGGCATAACGTCATAACCTTGCGTACGAGAGCAAGCCTAACCTCACAGATTCCATTGGAGGGGACTAATAGAGCAGGGAACGATCTAAAGTGCCTTTGACGCCTAGGAGAGGTTATGACGTCATGCCCATACATACGAGGGTTATGCTAACCTCACTATTTGCCGTCTCCACTTGGAGGAGTGGCGGAGCTGTGAATTAATAAGCGCGGGGGATTTAAAATCATGCTTATCTTTACATAACCGAACGCGCAGCCTTCTCCTGACAGAGCTCTGATGTCATCTGATGTCACAGCGTGAGTGGTTAAAAATGCGAACTGCTGGCCAAGTGTACATGACGTTATAACCTAATGTGTGTCCATTCCTTGTCCCGCTTCTCTACAGTGTTAGGTTTGTGGTGAGATGAATCTGTGAAGACGGATTTTTATAATCGGATGCCCTACCTGACATCACCCTCATCAGGGAGGATAATAAGATGAAATTAATGACATAATGTATGATAGTAGGGAGGGAAAGGATAAAACACATGCACATAGCATTCTCCTGTCGAATAGCATCGAGAGGTCTGCTCAAGGCTTTACGCCTCCATACGATGGACAGATCACCATCAACAGTGTTATATGCCCTCACTCCATATGACCACTGCGGAGAGAATTGAATTTAATGAAGGCTTTTGGCACACAATCTAGTAATTAGAAATTGTATACCACCACCTCCCTTACCCTGCCAGGCTGAGTGGCTCAGACGGTTGAGACGCTGACCTTCCGTCACAAAATTTGAAGGTTCGACCCTGGCTCGGCTGTGTGTGTATGGAGGGAGGGGAGACATATCAGCGCACTCTCGCGGCGTCTTCGTGAGTTACTGTAAACAAATATCCCGCTAGAGACATAACAGCACGCTCCTACGACGAGTTTCGTGAGTTACAGTAAGCAAATGACTATGAGATCCCGTTAGAGACATATCAGTGCGCTCTCGCAGTGACTTCGTGAGTTAATGTAATCAAATGACTATCAGATCCCGCTAGAGACATGACATGGCGCTTTCATGGCTACTTCGTGAGTTACTGTAAACAAATGACTATTAGATCCCGCTAGAGACATAACAGGGGGAATAGCTAGTGCGCATGTGTGCATGTACATCAGCATGTGGAGGAAAGAAGTAGTGATGAGGTATACTCCGACGATGAGCTTGCCAGTTACTTTAAAACGGATTAACCACGCAATCTGTCACGCATGGGAGAAAGTAGGATTGCGGGGGGGGGCACTATGAATTTAAAGAAATGACAAGAATTACTCAATCCTTCGGATAGGTGTCGCATGCATGTATGTATGACGGATGACGTAGGCGCTAATTTTAAACTTTTGTATGTATGTGTTTAGAAGCAAAGAGATACAGTGCGGACAACATACGGGAAAAGGTAGGATTGCGGGAGGGGCGCTATTTATCTAAAGAAATGACAAGCATTTCTCCATCCTTCGGATAGATGACGCATGCATGAGTGCATGACGGATGATATAGGCGCTAATTATTAACTTTTGTATGTATGCGTTTAGAAGCAAGGGGATACTGTGCGTACGACATCGAAAATACTAAGAGATGACTAAGGAAGGTAGGATAGAATAGTGGTAAGAGACGGACAACGACTAGGAAAATATTTGATACGTGTGAGGAGGCAAAGGTAATGTAATAAGTAGAACATTATAAATTTAATGAAATATTTATTGTGTAATTAATTACAAAATTAAACAAACTACTACCGGTTGTACTACAGTCTTTGTTATGGTGCCGACAAGGTTGCTGTACTCCTTACAATCTTACTGTGAAGAGGTAGCATGCTGGAAAAATTGTAATGCCGCCTGCAACATTCAAATTAAACAAAATATTTATTGTTTATGAAATTGAGCTTTCAAAATATAGGCTATTATACTACGCATGTTATGCTTCGCAAAGAAGTTGATGCAGTTCCTACCTTGATGTCATCCATGAGCTTAGTTTCTTTCAGAATCATTATCAGGTACTGTAAAGAAGGGAAGAAGTTCATGCATACACTGTCTACAGTTTACAATAGTCGGATTAGTTCCATCCTAATTGATGTGATTTTTCACATCGATGAATGTAATGTTGTCAACAGCGTCTGCATGAAGCTACATCGATTGACATTAACTGTGGGGAGGTAGGATTTTCTAAAAAGCAACTACGAAAGGAGCAGCGAACGTAGATCAAATTCCTGGTCGAAAACACTGAATCAGATGTTTTGGCATCTGATATAAGGTTCTATGTTTATAGAACATCTTAATAGCCACACTTACTTGAGTGAAGTAAATAAGATGTAGCGTATTAGTTTCCTGGTATGCAAACAGGATGCACATTCAAAGTTTTGTTTTTTATCAAGACGATTGTCTGTAACCGTGCAGTCTTTATCATCTTTCCATTACGTAGTGTACGCTTTAGAAGCACACACTAATGACCATGATGGAGGGCTATCCTTATTTATAGTCTTGTAACAATATTCGCCAGTGGGTGGTAAGTGACATCACTCATATGGATAAGAAGACGACAGGCTGTTGTGTTAGTAGGAATATTTTCAGATGTTTCAAATTCTAAACGAATATCGACAGAAGATTCTTTTATAGATTCTTAATTATAAGAGCAACCTACAACTACAACCGATGTGTTATTTTAAAAAAATTCAAGCGAAAACAGCGGACGATCTTCTTTCTGGTAATACGATGATTGGGATTTGCAAAACATGTCATAGAGCAACCGAGATTTATTTTTCTCAAAATTAATGTCCATATTTTCGTAGGGATACGTAATTCTGTTGAGATACAGTCTAGTATTTCTTATTGTACACTGATCGAATTCTGGGCTCTCTCTCTCATGGTTGAATTTACGATGGGTTTGAAAGCCATAAATAATATACAAAGGCTTTTCAGTAAAACGTGAAGTTTTAACAGTCCAGCTATGCTTGTTTGCCGGTGGTAACACAGGAAACTCATGCAGCTCCAACTTCGAAAACCTATAGGTAATTGTGTATCATTTTCTACAGTCTTGAGCAACCGATGTTTTTCTCGATCAGATAATGTTTTATGTGGAATCCTCCACAATATACGACGAAGAGTAATTTTCGAGTTTACTGGTGATTCTGCTGTAATCAGTTCCAGAACAAATCAGAATTAACTCTCGTTTTGCGTTGATTATAATACGTCTCAAATCATGAGCAAAGCCGAGAATATGATTTAATGATAGCATACCAGAAAAAGTACTGCCCTGATTAATCATCCAGTTGTTATTAGCTTTCGGACACCATCCGTAAAAGATTACTTTCTTCGTCACTATAAGAAGGGTAGATTTTCATTGCACTTGTAATACCAACATTCCTCGATCTATCTACTGTATTTCAGCATTATTTACTTCATAAAGCATTTCAGAAAAGAGAAAATCTATACCATGGTTGTTTAGTTGAGATGTGTTTGATCCACTTCCATCTGTCTTATCCATGCGTAATTTAATACAGATGTAGCTTTCATGTGGTAGGCTGTATACATCTTGCTGATTAATGATAAAGTGAATTTCATCGTTGTTATTGAGTCCAAACGTAAAATGTTGATAAGAATGAAGCTCACTTCGTACTGCACCTTCATGAGTTTCTACTGTGTTCATGACGTCTAGCATTCCTTCCATTTTGTTGTAGTAACGTATAACCTAAATCTTAGAGAATCTGTTTACGGTCATCTGTTAACTCGTTGACAATTCGTAAACATGTAGTATGTCTCCTGAATGTACACTGTGTTTTATAGATTTTTCATATTGGTTTAAGATGAAGTTTGTAAGTTACGTACGTGTGACGATCAAAATTAATAAGCTGATTATGTTCATTCACAATCCTAAGAGTGATGTTACTAATGTGTTTTACAGACACAGGATGATAAGGAACTACTGATGATTTCTCACGAGCAGTATAACCACAAATTCATGCAGGACGTATGAATGTTGTCGATTACTATACAAGTCTGTAAGAATATTACAAGTGATGTTTAGAAGATAATCATCGAAGAACGTTATAAATTGATCAGACTCATAACGAACGTTCGGTATGAGCTCATTTGGTGAAAATACAAGCAATGGTCCAATCGAGTCAGGTTGTGATTTGAAGTCACTATTGATTGATGACTCAACAAGAGATTTGTGTGTGATGTTGCTTACAGTAATTGAGAACTTGTACTTATTATTACTAAAACTCTCATCACTAAACTGATCAATTAACGTACTTTCTATGTAGTCATGAATATCGTCTACTGAATAACTGCCTGAAGGTAGCTTTAGCACATACCCACCGTAATAGAACTTGTTTACGCCATCAAGCACATTACAGATTTTATTGTATCTTTCAAACGACACAAGTCCAAGACTGTGTGGCTGATGACCGAGTTCGATCGGTGGATTAAAGTAGACGGGTGTTTCAGGTCCCTCTCCGCGTACAGCAAACGTCCTTACACCGTTGGTCATCACGTGCACACTGATGCTCTTTGTCTACTCTCTGGGTTTTGTATAAGAACATAAGACATGATCGTCCACACATGTGTGTATTGAAATTTTTAACTCGGTTTTTATTGTAAATAATGTGTGCACTGCTTCCGAAATAACGTATGAGCTCAAATGGAGGGTGTAAGTCTCCATAGCTATCGAAATACCATACTTTAGATTTACGTTATACGCTGGCAACGTAATGAGTTCCAGGTCCGCGACTGTTGTCTAAGTTAATTACAGAACTCTCACGTTCACGTGGGCATGCTGGTAGTTGATCGTGCACATATACACAGTAAAAATTATGAAATCCTAGTTGTTTAGCAAACGTAAACACTTCTTCCTGGGTTAGAGCTCGATGTCGCACTGCATTCAGTAGACGTTTTTCGGTGATATGTAGATGCCAAGACATCTTTGTGTGGCACTAGCTTCATGTGTACGCCTTTGTCTGGTAAAGCAATTGCCTCCATTGTCTTGTTATGGCGTTCATTCTCTTTCAACTGTTGCTTCGCTTCTTATATAGCCTTAACTGTTCTTGACACAGAATTAGCACCACCCAGCAAATACCCTAAAGCTGCTAGTCCAGCAAACAGCGCAGGAAGAAATCCCCCTCGTTTTGGTACAGGAATAATTCGTGCACGTTTACATAAACATTGCTCTACTCTTCGGAATAATTCTCAATCTCACTGCATGTAGTGCCTCAGTAATGACTACTCGCGGATTGTATTTCCCTCGAGTAGGTTTTCACGCAGCCTTTACAACTTCTTTCCATCCAACAGTTTTAGGTTTCTTCTTCATAACGTTTGGATATCGTTGTTGTACCATTGTGTACACGACTTCACTCGTCAAGAGCGATTTATGAACTGAGAGTTACTTGTTGTTTCATTTGATATATACGTATTATTATGGGCTACTTCATTATTTAGTTGCCATTAATATCAAAAAGCAGTAAGACACACTACCTGCTAGTTACATAGTCTCACATCTCTTACCTAGTTCTGGTACAACTACACAAACACGTCATGGAACATTGTTTCCTTTTACTATTCGATGTATTATAACTGGCCCATCGGGATCTGGGAAGATGTATATTTTACTCATACTTAGTACCTCTTTAAATGGCATACGCTTCGAGAATATTTACGCTTTTGCAAGGTCACTCTATCAATCATTATATACTATTCTACGAATTGTAATGCACGATCTGGTTAAAGCGGTTTTGAAATATTTTCAATTTAATGCACATGAGGAAGTACCATCACTGGATGATGTGCTTCCCAAATTCTCTTCTGATTTTCGACGATGTCGCTACAGAAGAGCAAAACGTTATTTGCGCATACTTTAGTATGGGACGACATAAATATGTAGATTGCTTCTATTTATATCAAACCTATTATCATGTCCCTAAGCAGTTGATACGCGGCAACGCAAATATTATTGTGCTTTTCCGGCAAGATGAGTGGAACATGCGACATGTGTATTATGATGATGTTAACAATGATATGGCATTCAATGACTTTAAACGTATGTGTGCTACATACTGGTCATCGCATCGTTACGGCTTTTTAGTTATTGATAAAGAAAGATTTCATTTATGGACGGCATCGCATGGGTTTTGATCATTTTATATGCATCAACACAGAGTTACAAACTCCACTTGATCAAAAACCTTCATCGTGTCAACATCCAGCAAAGAGGTTACACAAAATATAATCCGTTCTGGAAACAATATTCGACGAAAATTTGAAGAGCTTATGCGTATTAAAGCAGACACTGATTTATTTTTGAAAACGCAACTAGGTACACCACTGAAAGAAATTCTTAATTCTACATCATTATCCAAGTCTTCTACAAGTTCTCCTTCTATGCAAACATCTCATGATAAAGAGAAGCAAGAACAAGAAATTCCTGAAGTACGAGAAGAAGAGAAGCAGGATGAGGAAGAGGAGAAGCAGGATAGAGATGAAGAAGAGGTTGAGTAAGACGATCATAACGATACTTTACAATCTAAGCGAGTTAAGTTTGTAACTACCGATGTTATTGCTGAAACACCTACTATATCAACACAAGATCTATCTTCTTTGCCTGAGGCTATGATCACACCAAAGTATCGTAAACAGTTTAATACTTCTATTAAAAATACTTGCGGATCACTCTTTGCTCCTTATATATAAAAACTCTTTTAAAAAACTGGCATAACCTACGGTATTCGCTATGAAGACGACTGTTTCTGGATAGGTAATGTAAATGTTAAGATTAATGGCAACAGTCTCGTCGTAAAAGGTGTTACCTATAAACCTAATAAAGGTCCATTAGAACTGTTTTCTCACGATTAACTGACAAATAATTAATTTCATAGGATGATCTTTAAAATATAAAGCAATATATTTTACTACTGATGCAACACGACGTAATTACAAGAGGATAGAACATGTAAATGCAAACAAGAGTCGCAAGTATCGAGAGTTTATTTCTAAGCTGTTTCCTTCACATCAACTGACTGCACGTGATCTTTGTTATATTCAAGCCTCTGTTAGACGTAAGGTACTGGAATTACCATAACTTACTCGTAGAACGATTACAACTTCTAAGAGCTTCGCAAGATTACGGCCAAACAGGTCACGAATCAGAAATTCTAGGAATAGAATTACGTCATGCGAGTATTTTTCAGTAATGGCTCGTCAAGACAAGTCCTAAACCGTAATGATAAGCATCGCACACGAGTTACATGAACCAGCTCGTCACGCCTACTATCTGGGACGCGTTATTAAAACGTGGAATAGCTGATCTCTGGCAAGCAAACATAGTAGAAATGATTCCATATGCCACTAGCAATAAAGGGTATAAGTATCTACTTACTGTCATCGATGTGCACTCTAAGTTTTCTTTTGCACAACCTATGCGTTCTAAGACAGCAGCTCAAGTAAAAGACGCGTTTAAACTTATTGTTGAAAAATCGAAACGCTGTCCAGGGCTTCTTCAAACCGAAGAAGGTAAAGAGTTTTACAACAAGGGTTATTCTCCTTACCTCAAGTTACTCGGCATTCGTCACTACTCTACGTACAGCAACCTCAAGGAAAGTGTTGTGAAACGCTTTAATCGTACACTCAAAACAATGATTTGGCGAGAATTTACAGCCAAGGATTCTTATCGTTGGATTGAACTGCTACCTAGACTCGTGTCTACCTACAACGATACACCTCATCGCACTATCGGCACAAAGCCACGTCTTCTTACTAAAAATACACCACGCTTAGATGCTATTCATCTTGCAACCAAAACGGCTGATCCGCGCCGCCATCGCTTTTTAAAAAGTGATTTCTTTTGCATGAGCAAGCTCGAGTCTATCTTTGTAAAAGGATACAAACCTAACTGGAGCACATACATTTTTCAAATCAGGGGTGTTAAGCTTACTAATCCAGTTACATATTTAATTCGCGATCTTTCAGAACAGCCTACTGAAGGAGGATTCTACATCGAAGAACTGCAGAAAACAAAATATTCGGAACACTATGTAATCGAACGTGTTATTCATGGATTAATAAACAGGATTTACTTTAAAACTTGAGTTTTTATTCTAGAGCCTCTACCTCTCATTTCTTCCACTGCATAAGACAACTTGAAACCTGCAAGTCAACATTATTACTACTAGTTAATTCAGGGCATAGTGTAGGGTAGAATTCATTCATTATTTATTTATTTACCATAAACCTTTACAGTATCTATGGAAGACAAGGGAAAAAGGACAAGGCCCCCTACACGTAGTGCCCCCTGACCTTTGAAATAATTACCTAAATCCTAAACTAAAGCAGTCATATACACTATTTACAGGCAAGGTAACACAGTATACCTAGATATATACATATTTCTCATTTATACAACCTTTCACTCCCTCGTTCATTCTTCCACATATTCACATGCATTTTCTCACCGTATGTGCTTCCTAAGGTAACATTTAACTATACATACATTTCTACATTTCATGTTGGCAGGAAGATCGTTCCAAAGCCGCGCTGAACTAGCAAAGTAACCTAGTTTGCATGACTCAGTTCGCGCAAAGGGGGTATAAGAATGGCCCCTGTGAGGGACTTGTGTAAGAAGGTGATGTCGCTTTGTTTACACAAGGAGGCGATTGACGGGAGGGAAGACAGGCAGCTGTTCTTGTTAGTTAGTCGTTCAGCGCGACGTTGGATTCCGTCTAGTTTGTGAAGGTTAGCTGCAGTGGTAGGGTGCCAGGCAGGTAGACCATACGTTAGTATAGGTCCCACTAGTGTCAGGTAAGCCGTCGGTATAGCATTCGACTTACACCCACGGAGGCTTCTGTGCATAAAACCGAGCACCCTGGCAGCTTTGCATCTCACTTCCTCTGTTTGTGTGTTCCATTTTAGTTGTTCAGAAATGGTGATTCCTAACAAATGTATGGTTTTAATTCGCTCAATGTGCACATTATTAATGTTATATATATACATTCTACTGGGTGTCGAGACCTGCTTAACCTAATGTACTTACATTTGCCAGCAATTATGTTGAGACCGTTGACGTAACACCACACCGCTATAGTGTCCAAGTCCGACTGTAACTTCAGACAGCCATCTGCACATTGTATATCCTTGTACATTACGGTGTCATCAGCGTACTGGGCTATGGTTGAGGTCACACATTTAGGTAAATCAGAGACAAAGGCATTAAATAATAAAGGTCCCAGGACGGTGCTTTGACATACTCCTGAGGTTACTTTAACGGTCAATGATCGAACTCCATCAAACACAACACGTTGAGTTCGATCCTTGAGAAATGACCGCAACCATGCCGGTACACTTCCCCTAACATTCATCTGTCTTAATTTTAACAAAAGCCGTTCATAAGGGATTTGGTCAAAAGCTTTAGCCCAGTCCAAAGCCACGCAGTCTACCTGAACAATTTTAGATTTCTCCAGAGAGAACTGTCACGCATCAATAACCGTTGTTAATGAAGTATTACAGGATCCTCCTGGAAGAAAACCGTGCTGGCTTTCACTTAGCAGATTACCTTCCCGGAAGTATTCCCGTATATAAGAGGCTACCAGTCGTTCCGTACATTTACATACGTGGGATATGAGAGGCACTGGCCGATAGTTGCCAATGAGTGCTTTGTCCCCTTTCTTGAAAATCGGAACTACATCAGCACACTTCCAGTCTTGAGGCAGTGATCCACAGTGAAGTGACAGGTTGAATAGTTCGAAGAGAGATGGTGCCAGTGACTCAGCGCAGTCACGGAGTATAGGCTGGATATTTCATCAGGGCCGCTCGCCGCATGGGGTCGAATCCTCTTCCAACTTGCTAGTACCTCAAGTTCCGAGAAGAAGAGGCTGGTGAGAGGGAGGGATGGTACGGGTGTGTTGGTTATATACATGTCCCCAGCTGATTGTGCCTGGGAGAAATTCTCTTTAAATTTTTCACTGAAGGCCGAGGCAATGTCTGCGGGCGTGGAGATGGATTTCCCGTTAGCTTGAAAGGAGCTTGGTGCAGCGCTGCCACAGTTCCTTTTTAGTAGCTTCCACAGTTCCTTGGTATCTGAGCAAGCCCTGTGAATATAATTATCGTAAGCCTCCTTGTTCCTATTCTTAGTGTATTTCCGAGCGGATTTGTACTTTTTCCACGCTTGTTCCGTTTGGCACTATTTCCACTTTTTGTATAGATTTTTCCGTCTCCTTATTAACTTGAAAAGTACTTTCTTAATCCACGGAGCTTTCTTCTCTCTTTTTATAGTGCATTTCGGTACAGTTTGTTCAACGCACCAGTAAAATATATTTTTCCAGGCGAGCCACAAAGAGTCTACGTCACAGATTGTTAAGGAGGTTGGAATGGGTAGGTGATTCAGTAGTAAGGTGGAGAGGGATTTCCAGTCATCTTTCCTGAAGTTATATTGAGGCCTGGATTTGTGTTTGACAGGTTTTCTGAAATCTAGGGTAACTAGAGTAGCTTGAATGGCGTGGTGATCACTGAATCCGGGTATGACTTCAACTCGAGATCGGAGGGGGGATGATTGGTGGGAAATAGATCTAATATAGAACGGGATACTTTTGTGATACGTGTTGCTTCTAAAACAAGCTGTTCTAGAAAGAGATCGTAGAACGCTGTTAAGAATGTGTCTGCCAATGGATTTCCAGGGATGGGAACGGAATCACGGGTCCATGATTAACACTAAAAAATCAAACAACACCTCCATTATGTTTCACAAATCGTCTTTATTTTAGTATATATATTTTTTTCCTTCAAATCTGGTCTGTCTTTCTGTCATAGATTATTTCTGCTGTCTTCGCTGTTTAATGTCACCACCCACTAACAGTCTTCCTTTCATTGCACCGGCAACTACAAGTACTGCGATTTTCCAGCAACTATAGCATTAGATGACGTCACACGCTGCATAACTTTATGAAGCATATTTCTAACAGCTACACGTCTCAGTTCAGGTTTGTTTTCATGTTTACTAGCATGCTAAGCAAGATCTTGGTCAATGCAAGCAGCATCCAGCATATTAATACTAGGATCACCACGCGCCAAGCGAACATCGAGTTTAGTGCCAGGACCACAGTATTGGTAGGTAGAAAGATGAAGCTCAAAAGAAAGAAGATCAAGTGCTTTATTTATGAGCCCATGCCCAGCATGGCTCTTCACCTTTCTCCCAGCACGTCTGTCATGTTTTTCTGTGTCCGCTTGTATGCTTTCTTTGCGGCCATCGTAAGTGTTCAGAAGTAAAGGCATCATGTTAGTTCTAGGTTCGTGATACAGTTTAATCAGTTGACATTGTCTCACTGAAGGGATAAACTCACTTGTTCATGATGTAGACTACAAGTTTGAAGAGCTGATAAAACAGGAAATTTTGTCCACTCACGAGGCACTTTCTCCCAAATCCTCTTTACAGCACTTACAGCAACATTCACTAGAAATGCTTTTGGTAAGGCCTTTAACTCTTCTTCGGTAAAAGTGTTTAGTTTTATCGCAAGCATAAAACTTTACAATTGCCTTTTCAACTGCGTTACACTTAGTATCGGGTAGGAATGACACGATAGTTTTACTCAACAAATGTTTCTTTCACACTGTCGTCATTTCGGCACTGCAATTTAAATATGTTTTTCACCTACCGGCTTGCACTGCGACACAATGAATCAAAAAGCATGAACACACGGCGTGTTTAATTGTTTCTCAACTATGCTCCATGAGAAGAGTTTTAAATGATGGACATCCAAATTCATGCATGTCGATAATTTCACATGTTGATGGTAGATACTCACGCAACCATTCCTTCTTTTCACAACCCTTTAAAAAAGATCTGCTCTTGACAAATGAGCGTTCATAATCATAGCTAGAAAGCGATAAGGTATTAATTTTTCCTCCCCACTGCAGACCTAATTTTTTCCTAACCATTGTGCCTGCTTTTTATCTTCAACTGCTTGCAAACAGTAAGAGAAAGGTGGGAAAAATACTAAACTAACGAGTTTTGGCACCCACAACACAGGGCAATCCAAGACAGCCACCTTTGTGAACACAAATTTGTTCCCGTTCACTTTAAAGCCTTGTACATCAACTATTAATGTTCTTGTCATGACGGAATAAAGCGATCTACTCTCTATCACAATAACTTATAGACTAAAGAAAATATTCTCACTTATAACATATATAAAGGCTTGAGTTTATTAGAGAGTGACCTCGATAACAAACAAGTCAGAACACGCATAACCATGTCGACGTGATCACTGCAAGTTAAAACTGCGTGACCTTAGTATGACACATGCTCAGTCCCGCTATTATTATTATAGAACTATACATAAAATATGTACAATGTGTTTGATTCGCAGCACTGTCACGAAATTTGAAAAATGGTACAAAGCTTGAAACGGAGTCAACTCTGGCACAGGTGCTCAACTAAGTAGAGATGCGTTTTAGGAGGAGGAGCATAAGGAGGAAATCTAGGTCTATGAGGAGGAGGAGGAGGAGGATGATGAGGAAGTAGTTATAAGCTACTAGGTATATGAGGAGGATATAACGCCCTCTGTTAGGAGGTGGATATTCAGATAGATGAGATAAGGAAGTAAAAAAGAATACGTAGTATAAAGAGCGTTAAGTACAAGGGTTACTTTTAACATGCTATATCTTGCATAAGAAAGATAGATTTTAAAGGAAATGCATTAACATGCGTATTCACGTGACAATCAATTCTACTTATAACAGAAAGTCAGTTGTTGCTATTCTACCACTTCTGTAGAATAATGCTTGACACAACCGTTGTTCGTCTCTTACCACGCTCATATCCAACCTACCTTAGTCATCTCGTGTTCTTTTCAATGTCGTCCACACAGTAGCCCCTTGCTTCTAAACACATACATACAAAAGTTTAAAATTAGCGCCAATGTCATCCGTCGAGCATATATGGATGCGACATTAATCCGAAGAATGGAGAACTGCTTGTCATTTCTTTAAATAGATAGCGCCCCCCCCCGCATTCCTACTTTCTCCCATATATTTTCCGCACAGTATCCCCTTGCTTCTAAACACATACATACAAACAAACGTTTAAAATTAACGGCTATGTCATCCGTCATGCATACATGCATGCGATACCTATCAGAAGGATGGAGAACAGCTTATCATTTGTTTAGATAGATAGCGCCCCCCCCCCGCAATCATAGTTTCCCCATGCTTAACAGAGTGCGTGAGTAATCCGTTTTACAGTAACGTGCAAACTCGCCGTCAGAGTATACTTCTTCGTTCCTCAGCATGCCGGCGTACATGCGCTCCTGCGCACTAGTTATTCACCCTGTTATGTCTCTAGCGGGATCTAATAGTCATTTGTTTACAGTAACTCATGAAGTAGCCATGAGAGCGCCATGTGATGTCTCTAGCGGGATCCCATAGTCATGTGATTACAGTAACTCACGAAGTCGCTGCGAGAGCGCACTGATATGTCTCTAGCGGGATCTCACAGTCATTTGTTACTGTAACTCACGAAACTCGTCGTAAGAGCGCGCTGTTATATCTCTAGCGGGATATTTGTTTACAGTAACTCACAAAGATGCCGCGAAAGTGCGCTGATATGTCTCCTCTCCCTCCATACACACACACAGCTGAGCCAGGATCGAACCTTCAAATTTTGTGACGGAAGACCAGCGTCTCAATCGTCTGAGCTACTCAGCCTGGCAGGGTAAGGGAGGTGGTGGTATACAATTTCTAATTACTAGATTGTGTGCCAAAAAGCCTCGATTAAATTCCAATCCTTTCTGCAGTGCTCATATGGAGTGCGGGCATATGACGCTGTTGATGGTGATTTGTCCGTCGGATGGAGACGTAAAGCCTTGAGCAGACATCTTGATGCTATTCGACAGGAGAAGGCTATGTGCCACTAGCGGGTTTTACTAGCGGGTTTTACCCTCTTCCATCCTACTATCATATATCATGTCATTCATTTCATCTTATTATCTTCCATGATGAGGTTATAAAAATCCATACTGAGATATTCATCTCTCCACAAACCCGACTGCGTAGAGAAACGGGACAGGGAATGGACATACATTGGTTTATAATGTCATGCAACCTTGGTCAGCAGTCCGCATTTCAAATCACCCACGCTGTGACGTCACAGCTCTGTCAGGAGAAGGCCCGTTTATGTGAAGATAGCATGCATGTTAAATCACCCGCGCTTACTGTCACAGCTCTGTCACTCCTACAAGAGGAGACTGCAAAGAGCCCGTGTTTGGTCAGGTTACCGTTCGTGGCCAAAGTTAGATAAACACACGTGTTAACCACACCTGAAAGTTACCTCACCAGTTCCGCTCCTCGAAGGGGTGCGCGTAAATAGAATGTCTGAGGTTATATTAGTGTTCCTCGTAGCGAGGTTGGGTTAACACGTAATCATGGCGTCATAACCTCAACTACCATTCACCTAACCGATTGGACTCCTCCAATGGGAGCCGATAAAGAGCCTGCGTGAGGTTAGGTTAGCGTTCGAGCGCAAGGTTAGGTTAAGACGTCAACCTCATCTTCAGAACATCTAACCGATTTGTGGCACCTCCAAGTGCGCCCGATCGATTTGGCTACTCCAAAGGGGTCCGTGACCTTTCCCATTCGACTCCTCCAAAGTGGCCCGTGAAGTAGGCATTGCCCTCGTACTTAAGGGTATGACGTCATAACCTCACCTAACTGTCAAAAAGACTCCAGGTTGGCCAGTGAGGTTATCATTGCCCTCGTATGTATGGGTATGACGTCATAACCTTACGTAGGGTTCAAAAGTACCCCAGATCATTCCCTGACCAATTGGGCCACTCCAATGGAGTCTGTGACGTTAGTCTTGCTCTCGTACGCAAGGTTATGACCTTAATCCGCATGTTAACCACACCGAGAGGTCATTGAACCCGGGTAAGAACCTACATAGCTTTACTACTCAAAAGGACGTGGGAAAAATGCTGAGTCAGCACCCATTGTTTTAGAACATACTTTGCCCTTCTACTCTCGGCTGACCTTCTATTCCCAGCTTAAGCTATTCGAGCGAGCTGTTCGTGTTCATGCATATGTTCTCAACAGTAAGCCCTTTTTAACTGATGGCATTGCATGTGTAAGAACATCGTTCGTGAGGTTTGTACTCATCCATTTCGTTTTCACGTTTGCTGTTGTTTTTCCTCTATGTGTTCAATGTGTTCATCCTCTAATACATTCCTAAATTTCTTGATGGGGTGGTTTCCTATTTTCACACCAGGAAAAGTCTGGGACTGTAACTTAATGTAGGCCCCAGCCGCTTCTTTCCACTCCTAGCCCTTTAGTATCCCATCGTCGCCACAAGGCCTACCTGTATCCATGTGACGTAAAGCCAATTGCAAAAAACCATATGGGTGATTTTACATGTCACAATTTGGGTTGCCAGACGTCCGTATTTTGTACGGCTCTTTGTATTTTGAGGGTAGAGTCCGTTTCCAAATCTACGTTTTTAAATGACAGTGACTGTATTCTCTCGTTTGGATGCATAAGGATAGAGAAAAGATGTCAAAAGATAACGGAACTTAGTTTCAATTTCAGTTACTATATGGCACAACCATATGAACTATAAAGCCGGTCACGACTTTGTCCTTTATTCTTTAATTTCTTCTTTGGCAAAGATTTAGATATTCCGTAAAACAGTATTCTAACAACTTTGCAACGTATTCACTACAGTATGCCCCTTGCCTTCGCTCCGCTACGCAAGCCACGCCAAGCCAAAACGTATTTATAATAATTGCGTGGTGTTCTCTCTGTGTGTGTAAATTTACAGCGTAGATAAAGTTTATTTTTGTTATTGGAAATCAAATTACTATAACAACTTAACACATTCTTCATAAAATGTCGAAGAGGAAATGTGTCATCTCAACTGAGTTAGAAAAGAAATATCAATTTCTAAAGAGAAATAATGAAATTGGGAATGAAGATGAGGTTATGTGTACTGTTTGTAATTCACAATTTTCAATTGCACTTGGTTGCCGTAGAACCATAAATAAGCACATGGGAACTCAGGAGCATTCCAAAGATGTTAATGCTTCTAGTGTAAGCAAGACAGTGGATATAGGCCTATTTCTTAAGAATAAAGTTGCAAAGACTGAAGGTTTAATGATATTTGTTTCACGTCTCACTAACTACTTTTTTACGATTTTCGTGACGCCGAGGTGCTGGAATTTAGTCCTACACGAGTTATTTTACTGTTAGTAAATCTACCGACACGAGGCTGACGTATTTGAGCAACTTCAAATACCACCGGACTGAGCCAGGTTCAAACCTGCTAAGTTGGGGTCAGAAGGCCAGCGCCTCAACCGTCTGATCCACTCAGCCTGGCGCCTGAAGATTTGCAGGTGTGCTACCCGAGAGGCAACTCTATGGTTTGAGCTTCAGTTCGGGTGATTGTGAGTCCAAATTACTAAATAAATGGTATGATAAAACGTTTACTTGGTGAATAGCAAAAAAGTGAGGCAATAATAGTTGATGTGATAGCCCTATTTGTAAACAAGAATGTTGAAACTCAACTGGAAGCTGCTACATTTTACCTACTATAACCATAGACGCTTCCAGTAGGTTACATCTGAAGTTAGTGCTGTACTAGCAACAGTATCATAGTCAGGATCAGCCGATGGGTGGAGGGTGGGGTTATAGTTACAAAGTGATGATAGAAGAAAATAAAGGTGCTTGTGCGTGTGTGGTGCGCACAACATAGGTGTTACTATAAGGACACTGATACAAGTGAATTATGTTGATATTCAGATGGCATCACCGGTACACTGCAAAATCTTACATTAAAATACAGAACAAGAACAATAAGATGGTCAACCGTTTTACACTGAATGATATGTTCAGTTTACAATCTAAAATCCAACTTTCGAGGCTTCTTAGAAAATAGATTCAACAGATCTCTTGATTCTACAATTATGACTCTGAAAGTTTATTTAATTTATTATCAGTTTCTACTTTTTCTTTTAAAAATTCTATACAAGTAATATTTCTGCTACCGAGATCTCTTTAATATGAAGGTGACATGAGGCAAGACGATTTTGAATAAACCATTGTGCACTTTTATAATCAGTGCATTTCATACCTTGAACTTTAGGAGGGTAGTTTTGATGGTGCTGAGCAGTTTTCTTGTACAAAATAGATTCATGATATGAATTAGGATGGAGCAATGTTGACAAATAAGCTGAGTTTAAAAATTCAATTATTTCCAGTGAAATTCACGCCAAAAACATTGACGAACTATTGATGAAGTAGTGAATGTGAATATTGTGCTTGAAAACAATAATTTTCAGGTCAAAATAGTTGCCTGTTGTGCAGATAACACAAACACAAATTCTGGAGGTGTGAAAATACAAGGAAAAACAAATCTTCTCTCTAAACTGCGGAATGACCAAGGGAGATTGTGATTCACACATTGCTCGCAATTGTGTCCAGAATGCTCCAGATCAATTACCCATCGATATTGAAGTTATTGTTGTGAAAATCTATACATTCGTTTATATTTACACTGTGAGGATAGCTCAGTTGAAGGACTTCTGTGAATTTGTAGGCAGAGAATATAAGAAAGGTATTCTGTGATAGCTGTACCAGGTTTCTCAGACTCTTGCCAGCAGCCCACAAAATCTTGTTCATTTATGATGGTGTGAAATCGATCTTCCTCTCTCACAGTTGCAGTTCTTGTCCAAGAGTAATAAGGAATTGTTTCCAAGATCCTTCGAGTGCGGTGTACATGTGGTTTATCCATGCTTCTTAGCAACTTTTTAATTATACTGTGCTTGAGGAAGAAAGAAGTGATATGTCTGCTACCGAGATCTCTTTAAGTATCAGGAAATAAAAATGAAGCTCATTTCCGGGAAGGAACATAAATTCATCCCTCAGCCAGATAGATGATGATGATGATGCTTGTTGTTTAAAGGGGCCTAATATCGAAGGTCATCGGACATTCAGGCAGATAAACAGAAGTTGGCATCACTGGTCCATGAAGGTGACATGAGGCAAGACGATTTTGAATAAACCATTGTAAACTTTTTATAATCAGTGCATTTCATATCTTGAACTGTGGGAGGGTAGCTTTTATGGTGCTGAGCAGTTTTATTGGATCAAAATAGATTCATGATATGAATTAGGCTGGAACAATGTTGACAAATAAGCTGAGTTTATAAAGTCAATTATTTCCAGTGAAATTCACGACAAAAACATTGACGAACTATTGATGAAGTAGTGATTGTGAACATTGTGCTTAAAAATCCAAAGAAATTGTTGAGGCTACAAAACTGAAGGCAAGTGATTCGAACATAATTAATTTTGAGAAAATTTCAGAATGTATTTACGGTCTTCCAGGTACTTCTGTTCCTGCAGAGAGTGTTTTTCTTGGATGCGAAGTGTTTGGATACCTGAGAGAAATAGCCTCCAGGTGAATATGGCGGCGGCCTTGTTACAAACTAAGGTGAATTCAGAAAACTCGTGTGCAGATTTCTATTAATTGATCAAAAAGGACACTTCTCCTTTTAAAGCTGTTATTCAACAGAGAAATATGTTGATGATGTAAAAGTAAAAGTTGAATTACAAATTATATCATGTGCGGTAATGTATATGTTTATCTTATTACGGGTTCATTCGCGTACTCATAATGAATTAATAGTGGTGTTCACGATTCCTGCTGTTTTGTAGCCATTAACCCCATATCTCGGTATATTATGCCGGTTTATCCTTACAAAAAATAGATGTCCGACTCTGTGGTGTAGTGGTTAGTGTGATTAGTTGCTACCCTGGAGGCCCGGGTTCGATTCCCTGCTCTGCCACGAAATTTGTAAAGTGGTACGATGGCTGGAACGGAGTCCACTCAGCCTCGGGTGTTCAACTGAGTAGAGGGGCTTTCGATTCCCTCCTCAGTCATCCTCGAAGTGGTTTTCCGTGTTTCCCACTTCTTGTCCAGGCAAATGCCTGGACGGTACCTAACAAAAGGCCACGAGCGCTTCCTTGCCTCTTCCTTGTCTATCCCTTCCAGCATAGCATAGCAGGTGAGGCCGCCTGGGTGAGGTAATGGTCCTCCTTCCAAGTTGTATCACCCGATCCAAAGTCTCACACTCCAGGACATTGCCCTTGAGGCGGTAGAGGCGCTGAGTCCGAGGGAAAAACCAACCCCGGATTAAGATAGAAAGAAAGAAAGAAGGAAAAAAGACAAAAAATATATTATTTATAACTATTGACTAGAAAACTATTTGCGAAGTCCCTCATACCTGACAGTGAAATCGGATAAGGTACCCGGAACAACTTTGCACCTGGACGCTTTGACCTGAAATATATATGTAATATATATGAAAGTATACGACCAGTCTTGAAAGAAACGATGAGCGGGACTCCATCCAGTGATCCAGCGATTACGGAACTTGGACGCTACCCACTCGAACGCTGCCATCCCGTGCTCATAATCGCTACGCACGGTACATATTCGACGCGAAAAATTCTATTGCGATTTTCTCGAGAACGCGTAAGTAATACGCCTTACTACTTACATATTATGTTGTCCCAGTGCACTACTAAATGTGTACAAAGTTTGAAGATAATCCGAAATCCGAACGTCGTGGCCTCCCCTTGTTAATTAAACATGTGTCGTGGGCTACACTGTGCTCTGGTCCTCCGCGAGTACCTGCAGTTGTAAGCGGAGGGGATCGGCGGTGCACTCTACCGCTACAGCCAGATTATTCAGCGGTATTACTCGCTCCGCTCCCAGCTCTAGTTTCCAGGTGCCGTGCTGAGTGGCTCGGACGTTTAAGGCGTTGGCTTTCTGAGCCCAAGTTGGTATGGAGTCTTGATTATAGGCGGCTCCACATTGTTACCATAAGTAAATCATTCCTCATCGATAACAGATTTATTCGCACACAGTCACCGCACACAGTTTTAGTACACTTAGCGTATAGGGTACATTGGTTACACCAAACGAGACACAAAGAGACGCGATATTCAAACGCACTCGACGCCGCCGAATGACGCTCGTTCCAGAGTCTATACAACCTTATGCACTGTTGCATCGTGTGCAAGGGTGCGTTCTGTATGTGGGGTGAGTTCATTCTTTCGGATGCCGCCACATCACCCCACCACGGAGAAGGAAAGTTCACAAACCGAATGGACGGGAAAAGGAAACTCTTTGCCCTGATCGCGTTGTGTACTTTCTGGTTGCTGATGACGCGTCGGGTAAGTCAGGATTAAAAGAAGTGCAAGGTTGACTGGATGAAGTGGGGGTAGTAGATGTTCAGGTGTGTTGGTGCACGTAGGAACAGCAAGGTTTGTTTCTATGTATGCAGGCAGCACACGGTCTATATTCAATACTACTTCCCTGTTACTATCATTAGTGGCAAAGCCTTCTCTTTACGGCTAACTACAGGGCAAGGACCAGAGTATGGGGACTGCAAAGGAGGCTTTACATGGTCCGCTCTCAGAAAAACATGGGAGGCAGTTGCCAAGTCTTTGAAGACGAATACTTTTTCTTGAATATAGCGGGAGGCAGGAACAGGTCTGACTTCACCCATTACCTTCCTTAGATGATTTACAAAATCAGAAGGGTCAACTGAAGTAGAAGAACTGGGTGAAGAAGTAACCATTTCCCTGGGGAGGCGTAGTGGCACCCCAAAAACTGTTCGGCAGGGGAATCTTTCAGATCTTCCTTTAGAACCGAACGCATGTCAAGTAACGCTTAGGGGTAAGGGTTTAATCCTCTTTGCCCTGTGATACATTAGCGAAGCTTTTAACTGTCTATGAAGACGTTCCACTATACCGTTAGCGGAGGGGTGGTAACTGGTTGTACGGATTTTTGTCGTACCAAATTGTGTCATAAGTCTGCGAAACCGGGTAGACTTGAATTGACTTCCTTGGTCAGTAGTTATACAGGTAGGAAGACCAAATCTGGAGATCCAAACACTTATTAGGGTATCGGCTGTTTCTTCGGTAGTGATGCTGCGCATGGGCCATGCCGCTGGCCAGCGAGTAAATCAGTCAACAGCAGTGAGGAGATAATGATAGCCTTCGCAGACAGGCAGTGAATCAACAATATCCAAGTGAATGTGGCTGAAACGACCCCTTGGGTGATCCGAAATTCCCCAAAAGAGATATATTATGCTTCGTCACTTTATTGCGTTGACACGACTAGTGAGATGGCTTCAACACGGGACATCGTATCGGCGACAACGTCATCTGCTCCCTTTATATGCTGAACATTAGTCGTGAACTGTGATATGAAAGACAGCTGATTAAGTTGGGTTGGGGGTAGTTTTTCCCTGCCTTGAGAAAATGCATAAAGCAGAGGCTTGTGGTCCGTATATATGGTGCAGTGTTATGCGTCCAGTATATAGCAGAAATGCTGGACAGCCTCGTACACAGCTAACAGTTCCCTGTAATAGGCCGGCCATGTTACCTGACACGCTAGACCTAGAGGTGCATCTGGCAATGGATGAGCGAGCTGAGTGGTTTGCGCTAGGCTTTCTTTGCATTTGTGGACAGCACGTTGCAATTCTGGAGTCCAGGGGACATGTTTAGAGCCCTTAAGCTTATAATTGGCTAGGACGTTCACCAACGGGGCCTGCAGTTCAGCCGCACGTGGTAAGAAACGTATATAGAAGTTGTCCATGCCCAAGAACCAGTGGAGGCCCTGGACAGTCTTCGGTAGAGGATATTCCAGGAGAGATAGGATTCTTTCTGGTGGAAGTTTTGTACCGTCCTTTGAGAGCCGATAGCCCAAGAAGGTTACCTCACTTTTACCTAATACGCACTTGGACGGCTTTATGACTGCACCGTAATCAGCTAATCTCTGGAAATGTGTGCGGAGATGATATATATGCTCTTCAGCATCCCGTGAAAACACCAGGATATCGTCAATATACGGGAAACAGAAGTTTAAATCCCTAGTGACCTCACCCAAAAAACGCTGGAAAGTTTATCCAGCATTTCGTAACCCAAATGACATATAGGAAAATTCAAACAGCCCGAAAGGTGTCGTTATGGCTGTTTCGCAAATGTCACTGGGATGAATAGAGATCTGTTGGTAGGCCTTGACAAGGTCAAACGTGCTGAAAATGGTTGACCCAGCAATGTTATGGCAAAAATCTCCTATGTGTCGTAGCGGGTATTGTCCTTGTGTTCAACGCCCGGTAATCGCCAATGGACGCCATGAGTTGTCCCGCTTAGGTGCAAGGTGCAAGGGTGAGGACAAGGGACTATTAGAAGGTCTCGCTGTGCCACATCTTACCATGTCCTCGAATTCTTTCTTCGCTACCTACAATTTTTGAGCTCCCAGGCGACGAGGTCGACGAGATACCGGTGGGCCTTCGATTGTCCTAATGTGATGTACAATATTGTGTTTAATATCACGTTGGATCCCAGGTGGGTGAGTAATGGAGTGAAAGTCAGCGAGCAACATGCTAAAGGGTTAGTCGATGTATACTGCAGCAGTCTTTACGCTGGCCTGTTCGGATAGAGGCTATAGATACCTTAACGTGTAGGCCGGTGGTGCCGTCGAGGAGGCATCTGTTACGGCAGTCAGGGAGTAAGTTATAATAAGCCAGAAAATCGGAACCAATGACGGCTGTGCTAACATCAGCAATGACAAATTGTCATTGTCACGATGGAAACCAAGGTTGTGGTTCATACGAAGTCTACCATATGTTCTTATTTTACTATCGTTTGCAACGCTTAGCTCATACTCGGAAGATTTGCAAGTGCTTCCCAGAAGCTTACTCGGGAAACAGCAAAGGTCAGATCCGGTGCCGATCAGAAATGTTGTTTTAGTATTCTGATCAAAAATGAACAGACGGCGGCCCGATGTAGAACAGACATTTGCCTTCTTCACTGGCTGTTCGTTCCGTTTTCCGCCCACCAGGAACAAGGACTAGTATATTTTACAGCTTTATCTTGTAACATTTTGCGGTACCAACAAAGCCGGCTCTGTAGCGTAAGGGAACGGTCTCAGCCTTTATATCCCCTCCTACTGTGACTCCTGCCTCGGGGCTGGTTACGGGCCAAGGCGTCGACTTTGCGTGTCAATTCCTCCATCTGGGCAAAGAAAATGTTCGGCGCAGCTGTAGCATGGACGGCCAAGTGGCTATATAATGGTGTGACATTAGGTGAAAATTCCAAGATCTTGTCTGAAAGGTGTATCAGCTAGACGCATTAACTGGGCCGCCAATGTAACCTGCAATTGCTGTGGTAGTCGACGCATGAAAAGTTATTTTAATATACTTTCGTCATGAAGTAAGCTACCAGCTAATGACTTTAAGTGACGTAAGAACTGTGATGGTTTCCTATCACCGAGTTCTTCGTCACCAAGAAGTTGGCGAACACGCTGCACTTCGGATGCTGAAAGGCGGCGAACCAGTTCAGATTTTAATTTTTCGTAATGTCCTTTGGCAGGGGGGATTAATGACAATGTCTTTACCTCGACCATGAACTTGGTGTCAAGTTGTGAAATTACATTATCAAATTTAGTCCGGTCGGCCGTAATGCCTGCGAGCCTGAATTGAGTCTCAATTTGGGCGAACCAAACAGTTGGTCTGTCATACCAAAATGGTGGTAACTTGGCAGAGATTTTGGCAACTTGGCCAACACTGCTAGACGTAGCAACGGCACCAGCAGACTCATGCTCCTGGAGCCATGCTAGTAATGCTTCGTTCTGCTCTTGCAAACGCTTCGTCAAAGTAACAAGTTGTTGGAGTTGCTTATGTAAGTTATTATTTTGTTCCTCTAAAGCTTTCTACCGTTCCTGTGCAATAATCAAGATGGGTACACAACACAGGGGCAAAAAGAAAAAGAATTCAGGAAATACCGGACAAGATTACAAAGCAGTCAGAGGTTTGTAAGTGAATGAAGATGTGTGAGGATGAGCAACACAAGCACAAATTTACAAATAGCTTGAGACAGCCTTATAGGATAACTGGAAACATGAAATATTATGCAGGTGTTGTTATTGTTGTTTGAGTCATCAGTCCATAGACTGGTTTGATGCAGCTGTCCATGCCACCCTATCCTGTGCTAACTTTTCATTTCTACGTAACTACTGCATCCTACATGTGCTCTAATCTGCTTGTCATATTCATACCTTGAACTACCCCTACCGTTCTTACAACCTACACTTCCTTCAAAAACCAACTGAACAAGTCCTGGGTGTCTTAAGATGTGTCCTATCATTCTATCTCTTCTTCTCGTCAAATTTAGCCAAATCGATCTCCTCTCGCCAATTCGATTCAGTATCTCTTCATTTGTGATTCGATCTATCCATCTCACTTTCAGCATTCTTCTGTAACACCACATTTCAAAAGCTTCTATTCTCTTTCTTTCTGAGCTAGTTATCGTCCATGTTTCACTTCCATACAATGCCACGCTCCACGCAAAAGTCTTCCAAAACATCTTTCTAATTCCTATATCAGTGTTTGAAGTTAGCACATTTCTTTTCTTAAGAAAGCTCTTCCTTGCTTGTGCTAATCTGCGTTTTATGTCCTCCTTACTTCTGCCATCATTAGTTATTTCACTACCCAAGTAACAATATTCATCTACTTCCTTTAAGACTTCATTTCCTAATTTAATATTTCCTGCATCGCCTGCCTTCGTTCGACTGCACTCCATTACTTTTGTTTTGGACTTATTTATTTTCACCTTGTACTCCTTACCCAAGACTTCGTCCATACCATTCAGCGGCTTCTCGAGAATTTCTGCAGTATCAGATAAAATAACAATATCATCGGCAAATCTCAAGGTTTTGATTTCCTCTCTATGGATTGTGATTCCCTTTCGAAATTCCTCTTTGATTTCCTTTACTGCTTGTTCTGTGTAAACTTTAAAAAGAAGGGGGACAAAGTGCAGCCTTGTCTAACTCCTTTCTGGATTGCTGCTTCTTTTTCAAAGCCCTCGATTCTTATCACTGCAGACTGATTGTTATACAGATTGTAGATAATTCTTCGTTCTCGGTATCTGATCCCAATCATCTTCAGAATCTTAAATAGCTTGGTCCAATCAACATTATCGAATGCCTTTTCTAGATCTATGAATGCCATGTGCGTGGGCTTGTCCTTCTTGATTCGATCCTCTAAGATCAGACGTAAAGTGAGGATTGCTTCACGTGTTCCTACATTTCTTCTGAGGCCAAATATTGATCTTCTCCCAACTCAGCTTCAACTTTTTTTTCCATTCTTCTGTAAATAATACGTGTTAACATTTTGCAGGCATGAGATACTAAACTAATGGTGCGATAGTTTTCACACCTGTCAGCACCGGATTTCTTGGGAATAGGTATAACAACATTCTGCCGAAAATCGGATGGCACTTCTCCTGTCTAATACATCTTACACACTAAATGGAATAGCCTTGCCCTGCTGGTTTCTCCTAAGGCAGTCAGTAATTCAGAGGGAATGTCATCAATTCGAGGTGCCTTGTTCCTATTTAAGTCTCTCACAGCTCTGTCAAACTCTGACCTCAAAACTGGGTCTCCCATTTCATCAGCATCAACAGCCTCTTCTTGTTCCAGCAACAAATTATCTACACCTTCACCTTGATACAACTGTTGGATATGTTCCTGCCATCTTTCTGCTTTGTCTTCTTTCCCTAGAAGTGGCTTTCCATCTGAGCTATTAATATTCATACACCTAGATTTCCTTTCTCCAAAGGTTTCCTTGATTTTCCTGTATGCAGCATTTATATTTCAAGGACCATCCTTCAGTCAGTCTTCCTTAGCTACCTTGCACTTTCTGTCCACTTCATTCTTTAATCGCCCCTATTCTTTCCTGCCCTCTTCATTTCTAGCATTCTTTTATTTTCGTCGTTCATCAATCAGGCCTAGTATCTCCTGAGTTATCCACTGATTCTTAGCTGATATTTTCTTCCTTCCTAGCCTTTCTTCAGCAGCCCTGCTGAATTCATTTTTCATGACTATCCAGTCTTATTCTATTGTGTTTCCTTCAGCCTTTTCATTTAGTCCTTTTTCAACATGTTCCTTGAAACAATCCCTCACGCTCTTTTCTTTCAACTTGTCTGGATCCCATCTTTTAGCATTCTTTCCTTTCTTCAGTTTCTTCAGCTTCAAATGGCATTTCATGACCATCAAGTTGTGGTCAGAGTCCACATCTGCTCCTGGGAAAGTTTTGCAATCGAACACCTGGTTTCTGAATCTCTTCCTAATCATAATGAAGTCTATTTGATACCTTCCAGTGTCTCCAGGTCTCGTCCACGTATACAGCCGTCGTTTGTGGTGTTTGAACCAAGTATTGGCAAGGACTAAATTATGATCAGTGCAGAATTCAACCAGCCGAATTCCTCTTTCGTTCCTTTGTCCCAATCCGAATTATCCTACTGTATTACCTTCTCTTCCTGCATTCCAGTCTCCCATCACAATTAAATTCTCGTCACCTTGTACATATAGTATTAAATTTTCTATGTTTTTACGATTTCCTAATAATCCGCTGAGCTAGTAGGCATATAGACCTGCGCTATTGTGGTGGGCATTGGCTTGGTGTCTATTTTGACGACAATAATTCTTTCACTATGCTGATCGTAGTAGCTTACCCGCTGCCCTATTTTCTTATTCATTATGAAACCAACTCCTGCATTTCCTCTGTTTGATTTTGTGTTGATAATTCGGTAGTCGCCTGACCAAAAATCCTGTTCTTCCTGCCAACGTACTTCACTTATACAACTACATCTAACTTTAGTCTATCCATCTCCCTTTTCAGATTCTCTAATCTACGTGTTTGATTTTGTGTTGATAATTCGGTAGCCGCCTGACCAAAAATCCTGTTCTTCCTGCCAACGTACTTCACTTATACCAACTACATCTAACTTTAGTCTATCCGTCTCCCTTTTCAGATTCTCTAATCTACCACAACGATTCAAACTTCTAACATTCCACGCTCCGACTCGCAGAATGTCAGTATCCATCTTGCTAATGATCGTCCCCTCTCGTGTAGTCCCCACCCGGAGATCCGAACGGGGGACTAGATTACCTCCGGAATATTTTACGCGAGAGGAAGCCATCATCACTACATCTTTCATACAGAGAGAGCTGCATGTCCTCGGGAGTTAGTTATGGCTGTAGTTTCCCGTTGCTTTCAGCCGTGTAGCAGTATCAACACAGCTAAGCAATGTTGAGTATTATTACAAGGCCATATCAGTCTATCGTCTAGACTGCCGCCCTTACAACTTCCGAAAGGCTGCTACCCTCCTTTCGATGAACCATTCGTTAGTCTGGTCTCTCAACAGATACCCATCCGATATAGTTGCACCTGCGGCTCGGCTATCTGCTTCATTGGAACACGCAAGCCTGCCCACCGCGGCAAGGTCACATGGTTCGCAGGGGAGGATTATGCAGGTAGCGTATGATAAGAGATTCAAAAACATATAAATTATTACGATAAAATTTGAGAAAATAATCTTGCGAAGATGATACGTCGATTTAGGTTATATATGTAGATATTAAACATAAACCATGGGTTCCAATGTGCATTTTAAGTCTTGCGAAATATCCGTACATTGCAATTGTATGTTATGCATGTAATGTAACAACGTAAAAACCACTTAAACCCACGATTACGATTTATAAAGAAAGACACAACAATTCAATCAGTTGTAATGCATGAGGAGTAGGCTATTATGAAGTATTTGTACATGTTTGAACAGCAAATAAGGTAGGAATATATTGTGGAGTAGTCTGTATCTTAGGCCTTAATTAGCAAAAGGAGAAAAAGTCGCACAAAGGATTGCCGAATTACGTACACATCAACTGAACACCAAGTTTGTAATTGTGGTTAGAAAACTAGGTACTGTTACATAGTATAGAGTTCTTTGTAATTGTTCCAGCCTAGCTATGGCTAGACCACCTAGTTACTCGCTACCACTTTAGGACAGATAGCAGCACCCTTCAGTGTGTATTTATTTGAATGCCCTCAGCCAGAAGTGGTGTGGATGGAAGTAGATGAGAGACTGTTATGTTGCGTGCCTCGAGCAGGAGGACACGGGAACATGTGAATGACTGTTATCGAGGGCATCTGCCCATCAATACTCAGTATTATATATTTATAATGTGTTATATAAGTGTCTTAAATGTAATAAATGTTATTATTTAATCGAGTGAGTTACGTTCAAAACATGGTCCAATTACCAGGCCGGATTATCTACACCACGAGGACCTCGTGAAAGCAGCGTGGCGTGTAGTATGGACGACTAGTTTCTACAGTAACATGGAAATACTTGTAAGTTCACTTTAATGACATCATCTGGCAGTCCCAGGTTCGATGTTCCAGCACCAGAGGTAAACTAAACTGAGAAGGCAGGTCAGTACTATTCATTTAAGGCTCTCCTTTTCTCCTTGTTATTGTCTTACCCCCTCCATCATGGAATCCTCGACAAGGCAAAAGCTTCTTAAGCAGAGGTCGCGATTTAAAGCGCAACTTACCCGCTCGGAAACTTTCGTTGAGAATTTCATCGCTCAACAACATTCGAATTCGCATGAAATTAAACTGCGATACGAAGACATGAGTGCATTAATGTCGAAGTTTGATGACGTGCAGTCAGAATTAGAATTAGGAGACGTTGAAAATGAGCAAGCTCATGATCAGGCGCGTGCCGAATTCGAAACCAAATACTACAAGGTAAAGGGCGAAATGAGTAAAATAATAGCGAACCTTGAAGAGTCATCACGCGACACGGTAGATTCAGGAAGAACTCAGGTCAGCAGTGTCGCGAGTTTAAAGTTACCGGCTATTAACATTCCACATTTCGATGGAAAATACGAAAACTGGCTCTCATTCGCAGACAGTTTTCAAGTTATGATTCATAACAACAATAATCTGCCAAGTGTCCAGAAATTTCACTACTTAGCATCTGTTCTCAAGGGCCCAGCCAGCCAATTAATTCAAAATTTACCCACCACAGAGGAAAATTACGAGGTAGCGTGGAAAATGTTGAAGGACAGATTTGAGAACAAGAAACTAATAGCAGCTACTCATGTTAAGGCACTCTTAACTTTAAAATCAGTCTCTAGTGAAACAGCCACAGAACTGTTAAGGTACTCTAACACTTTTAATAGTCATTTGAATGCACTCAAGGCCCTAGAACTTAACATTCCATTGCATGAAGTTATTTTGACTCAACTGTATGCTCAAGGACTTGATGCTTGTACTAGACGAGACTGGGAATTATCACAGGCAGACACTCGGGTTACATCACTTGAAGACTTGCTGTCATTTGTTGAGCACAAACAGCAAGCTCTGGAGAACTTCCCTAGCTCACAGCACACTGCACCATTGCACAGACAATAAGCTGACAGAAATAAGCCTAAACCTCAAGGGGATACTCAACCACGCTACACTTACACCACTACCAGTCTCACAAAGTGTCCCTGCTGTCATGGTAATCACCCAATATTTAAATGTGAAGAGTTTGCAGCTCTCAGTGTGGAAGGTAGACAAAGAAGGGTTAAGGAAATGGATTTATGTTTTAACTGTTTGCGTACAGAGCATTCTGCCAAACAGTGCAAATCACGTGGTTGTAAATTATGTAGTAGGAAGCATCACACCTCATTACATAATCCATCAGGTAGAGAGGGAGGTACAGCCCATCAAACTGCATCCAACTCCTCTCACACATACTGCAATACAAGAGACCCTGTAGGGGTTCTGCTGTCCACTTCCATGGTCAAGGTACCAGATTCTAGGGGGCAAATGCAGGTCTGCCGGGCACTTCTTGACAGTGGCAGCCAGGTTAATCTTTGCACTGAAAGTCTAGCACAGCGATTAGGCCTTAAGAAAGTGAAGAATCCCATACCAATCAGCGGCATAAATGATTCCATTTCTCAATCAAGGTACAGTGTTCAGTTAGAATTGCAATCCACCGTAAGTAACTTCACTGTGAGTATGACTTGCTCTGTATTTCCACGTATCACAGGTAACATGCCCAGTAGTTACATTCAGCATGAGCACTGGAACTTGCCCACTGATTTGAAGCTCGCTGACCCCAAGTTCTTCCAGCCAGGTGACACTGAATTGTTAATAGGTGCAGAACATTTCTTTTCATTGCTGAAACCTGGGCGCAGAACTCGATCACCAGATTAACCTATCCTTCAAGACACTGAACTAGGATGGATTATTGTTGGACACTACCATCGTAGGGAAGAGAAAAATCCTACTCTAACTACATGTTTCTTGAAGTCAGAGGACAGGTTAGACACCCAACTACAACGGTTCTGGGAAATAGAAGAGCTTACGTCACGAGTCATGACAAGAGAAGAGAGAGCCACAGAAAAACATTTTACAGAGAATACTACTAGGGCTGCTACAGGTAGATTCATAGTTCGCTTACCCCTCAAGCGGAAACCTGAGGTTCTGGGAAACTCCTTCAATCATGCCATGTCAAGACTAACGCAATTAGAACGGCGTTTCAGCAGGCAGCCCTCACTTAAGCACGAGTACTCTAACTTTCTTCACGAGTATGAGGCGATGGGGCATATGGTTAAGGTGGATACATCTACTCAGTCAGGGAATGAAGGTGGAAGCTATTATCTACCCCATCATCCAGTTTTTAAGCTTAGTAGCTCGACTACCAAAACTAGGGTTGTATTTGATGCATCTTCTAAAACTTCTAACAATATTTCATTGAATGATATATTAATGGTTGGAATGACAATACAACAGGATCTTTACTCTATCATTCTAAGATTCAGAATGTATACCTTTGCCTTCACCGCAGATAATGCTAAAATGTATCGGCAAGTCATGGTTCATGCAGATGATAGGAAACTTCAGCTGATTATCTGGAGGGAATCACCTAGGGACCCACCCTCTCACTATGAACTGACAACTGTAACATATGGTACAGCATCAGCACCCTTCCTAGCTACCAGATGCCTGCAGCAACTTGCTGAAGATGAAGAATCGAGGTTCCCCAGAGCAGCACAAGTTGTTCGCAGATATTTTTATGTTGACGATTTATTAAGCGGCTGTGACGATATCCAGGATGCTCTTCAGTTGCAGTCTGAAATTATTAATTTACTAGAGAGTGGAGGATTTCACCTCAGGAAATGGTGTTCAAACCACCTAGCATTACTAGAAGCAGTTTCAGAAGAGGACAGGGAAACCCAGCTGCCTTTAAGTCTTGATGAAGGCACTAGCGTGAAATCTTTAGGCCTATTATGGCATCCAGTTACTGATAATTTTCTCATTTGTGGCAATCTGTATTCAGACAGTCCCTATCATGCTGACTCTCATGTAACTAAACGAAAGGTCTTATCTGTTATTGCATCAATATTTGATCCACTTGGGTTGGTCAGCCCTTTGGTAATTTCTTACAAGGTTTTTATGCAGAAACTTTGGCTAGTCAACCTGAACTGGGATGACAGACTACCATCTCAACTAGTCAGAGAATGGGAAGAACTTCACTTTAAGCCACAGGCAGTAAGAGAATTTTATATTGAGCGGTTAGTCACATGTAAGGGACCCCCTGTTGATATACAAATTCATGGTTTTTCTTATGCTTCAGAACAAGCTTATGGAGCTTGTCTTTATGTACGGTCTGTCGACAAAGGGGGACAGACCTGTGTCAGATTATTATGTTCTAAATCCAGAGTAGCACCGGTGAAGAAACTGAAACTACCAAGACTTGAACTGTGTGGAGTGCTACTACTTGCCCGACTACTCCACAAGACCCTTCCAGCTTTGTCTCTGCCAGTCAGCAAGCTGTACCTATGGACGGACTCCACCATTGTCTTAGCCTGGATCGCATCTCCTGCTACTCGCTGGAAAACATTTGTAGCCAACCGAGTCTCTTCAATCCAAGAATACTCTCACAAGGCATAATGGAGACATGTTCCTACCAGTTTCAATCCAGCAGATTTATTATCCAGAGGTGTTGCTCCGGGACAACTACGAGGTATGAACCTGTGGTGGCACGGACCATCCTGGTTAACTGAGCCCACTGAATCATGGCCAGACACAATCTCAGCCCATGCAGAAGAGGAACTACCTGAGTCACGAAGCACACTTCCTGTAGTCATGTTGATAGGTACAAACTGAGATGAACTTATGCTGAAGTACTCGTCACTGTCCCGACTGACGCGAGTTACTGCGTATTGTTGGCGATTTATTCACAATAGTGCCAATCCTCAAGACAAGAGGTTAGGGACATTAAGTGCACAAGAGCTGCAGATGGCCTTGCACTCCTGTATCAAAATTGCACAAGTGTGTTATGCTCAAGAGATAGCCAGTCTTAACTCTAAATGCTGCATTTCAAGGACGAGTAAAATTGCAGATTTGCATCCTTTCTTGGATGATAAGGGAATGCTAAGGGTAGGAGGAAGACTAGTAAATTCAAAACTACCTTATGACACTAAGCACCAGCTTACCCTTCCTCCCCAGCATGCTCTCACAAACCTTGTTGTGATGGCAGAACACATTAGGCTTTTATATGCAGGTGCTCAATTAGTAATTGCATCATTAAGAGAAAGATTCTGGATTCCCACGGCTAGGGCAGTTGTTCGAAGAGTCATCCACAAGTGCCTGACCTGTTTTAGATTCAAGGCGTCAACAGCTGAACAATTGATGGGACAGCTCCCTGTTACCAGAGTGCAACAGAGTCGCCCATTTCTTATTGTAGGAACTGATTATGCTGGTCCTTTCTTCGTCAAGAGGGGAAATGTGAGAAGCAAACAGACAACTAAGAGCTACATTGCATTGTTCATCTGTCTGGCTACCAAGGCTCTTCACCTGGAGGTGGTGAGTGACCTCTCTACTGATCCCCTTATGGCAGCCCTGAGGAGATACATAGCTCGACGTGGGAAATGCTCCATCATCTATAGTGATAATGGGACTAACTTCATTGGTGCCAATAGAAGAATGCAGGATCTCCAAAAACTATTCCTTTCAACCAGCTTTTGTGAAGAGATAAGGAATTCATTAGCGATGGAAGGCATCACGTGGCACTTTATACCTCCCAGCTCTCCACACTTTGGCGGACTGTGGGAAGCAGCTGTCAAGTCCATGAAGTACCACTTGAGAAGAGTTTCGGGTAATGCGCTACTGACATTTGAGGAGCTATGTACCCTTACTGCACAGATAGAAGCCTGTCTTAATTCTCGCCCCCTATCTGCCTTATCTAATGACCCCAGTGACCTTAATTATTTATCACCTGCTCACTTCCTAATTGGTGCCCCCCTTACAACCATTCCTGAGCCTGACATTACTGACCTTCCCATCAACAGATTGTCTCGATGGCAGCGTATCCAGTCAATGCAGCAGCAGTTGTGGAAGAGGTGGTCTGCCGATTACCTGAACTCACTGCAGCAGAGGAAGAAATGGACCTGTCCCAAGGAGAACCTAGCTACTGGAACAGTTGTTCTTCCTCCTCTCTGTTGGAAGTTGGCTGTGGTGGAGACTGTTCACCCTGGGAAGGATGGACTTGCACGAGTGGCTACCATCAGAACAACCAGTGGTCTTTTTAAACGACCTGTTAACAAGTTAATTCCATTACCTATTTAGAACTAAACAGGATCGTTGTGGCTAAAACATAATGTGTTTCATGTGAATATTTTTTCTTGTTCATTTCAGAGTGTAATTATGCTGTGTGTGTGTGATTTGAACTGAGAACTTATAGTGTGCTGAATTCATATTGCACAATAATGGATGAGGACACAGTCAACCTACTTAGTACCTTCTGTTAACAGTGTGTAAATATTTTGTTGCTTGTGTTTCTGTTTTGCCTATGTTTATGTGTATATTTTGTTGAATGATCAACTCATTTTGGTTACTATACATGAACTCTGTATGTCAGTGCCTGTGTGATATTTGAACTGAACTCTCATGAGGGCATATCAGGCAATTTAATTCAGTTGAATCATGGTGATTCAACGGTGGGGAGCATGTTCCAGCCTAGCTATGGCTAGACCACCTAGTTACTCGCTACCACTTTAGGACAGATAGCAGCACCCTTCAGTGTGTATTTATTTGAAGGCCCTCAGCCGGAAGTGGTGTGGATGGAAGGAGATGAGAGACTGTTATGCTTGGGTGCCTCGAGCGGGAGGACACGGGAACATGTGACTGACTGTTATCGAGGGCATCTGCCCATCATTACTCAGTATTATGTATTTATAATGTGTTATATAAGTGCCTTAAATGTAATAAATGTTATTATTTAATCAAGTGAGTTACGTTCAAAACAGTAATGTTCGTACAACGTCATGCCGAATTTATTTTGTGCAAAATTTTGCAATATTCCAGAACAAGTATAAGGTAGGTTACATACATACAAGTTTTCGGATGAAATGTGGCGTTCTCGGGGAGTAGCAGATGCAGCTTACAGTTGGCGGGTACGGTTTGGAGCGATGAGTATCACCGACAATCTTTAGGATTCTGGCAACGGTTTCTGTCGTTGGTCGAGTTGGCTTCATACTCTGAAAACGTGTGGTAGTCCTGATGTAGTAAACAGTCTAACACCTCACTGAAATAAAGTGATAAAATACCGTAATCGGTGGTGAAACACGTCATCGAAGATAGGTTATGGTATGCACGTGTGCTCTATACACGGATCACCAATTATGTAGTCTTAATTGTAGGCGGCTCCACATCGTTACCATAAATAAATCAGTCCTCATGGATAACATATTTATTCACACACAGTCACCACATACAGTTTTAGTACACTTAGTGTATAGGCTCCATGGGCTGATGGGAGAAATGCACCGCTGTACTGCGAGTGGCGGACATTGTAAGTTAATGCGTTTCACCGCGCACATATCAGCTGTCGTCTCACCGCGTGCTGCCATGGCCGAGTAAATAATAACAGAGGGATTTCAGAGTGTTTTATGCAGCAACAATTGGCCGTATTATTCCAAACTTGCAGAAAGTGGCCATGTAATAAATTTACAAGAAAAACAGTCCACAGGAAATAACAACAGAGCAATAACTGCAAATGTGATCAGAAATAAACATTGGTTCACTAGATATCCTACCATTTCACGATAGAGGCAACGTAGTAAGTTACTTATTAGTAGTGGTGATAACGAGATTAGTGTTCATATACACATTGAACAATGCTGTCTTCAGAAAAATATCCTTGGTCTATTTCTAATACGATATCATGTTAGCAAAGGTTAATGCTGCTAAGGAGGCGATTACTTTTACATTTGAATTTTAATTAATTTTAAACATAACCATGTTTTCTAAGGAAGGCCGTGGTAACAATCGTTAATATTTCAGAAGGCGAATAATTATTTCCATGAAATGTAAGCATATTTCAGCTGTTGTTCATGCATTTTAAACAGAACATGTCACCTCGCGTACTGATCGACCGTGTGAATGGTCTCGACCTCGCATCTCAAACGTAGGGAAAGGGAACTACAACAGGGGGAAAAGAGTAGAGGAACTTTTTCTGACAAAAAGGCTCAGGCTTGATGTTAGACCTATTGCAATTCCTAATATTGAAACCGCATGAACACTATCAAAAATTATGCATGCGAAGAAAAGTTCAGAATTACTTAAAGTCGCCAATAAGTTATTATTTATATTGTGTGTCTGTTCTGTACCGGGAAAAATGTCTGCCTTTGGGGGCGCTGACACTAGCTTGAAGAGCATGGACTATTTCTAAGGGTGTGGCATGAAAACATTGGAGTTGGTAAAGAGAGGGGTATTAGTTCATTGAACTTAGATTTTTTTGAGAATCTGATTTTATTGTTCATTGAAAACAAATTCATATCACCTTTCATAAGAGTTGAGTTGAAGCGTTGTAGCAGGCTGGAACCTCCGGACTTCGGGATGGTTGCTGGGCACGGCCTGGACAGGAACCACGCCCGTCCTGAATGTCAAGTTCTCGATGTTCTGGAATTTCTAGAAATTCTGGAATTTCTCGAAGTTCTCGAGGATCTGGGAGTTCTCGAATCTCTAGGTGCACACGTTGCGGGGTTCGATCTCACACGACAATGTTGATGAAAGGTGAGGCGTGATTCACACACAAGTCCCCCGTACGGCATTCAACTTACTTGTAGCACTGTTAAATAAATTGACCTTTAAATATTGCGTTTACTCATTGTAAATGGAATATGTCAAATGTTAATGAAATTGACACTAGAATATTGATTCAAACACCTCGCTGAATCACAAATGTTCATAAATTATCACTTGAAAATAAGACGATTGAACTGAATATCTGGCCATGTGTTAAATGTTAGCCGAATTAATACTTGAGAAAATAATGTGTAATTTATAATGTCAAGTTCACGGCATAAGTTTGCTAACATTGGCATGGCAGACTAGAATGTTCTATTGGGTCATTAATCATTGTCATCACAGTTCCTAACTCACTGATCTCGTCAGTTTATGATTAGAACACACTATAAAGCATAAGATGCACAGTTTATGCAAGTTCAGGACACATTGGCACGTTTGTAATAACTTAAGTAAATTAAATGGTACTCGGAAATGTATTCCGTCCATAAACAAAATTACGTCTACCTGAAGACTGTTAAGCAATGTTATTAAGCGATCATTAAAGTAAAATTGCACTTGGAAAGAGTCTAACGCTGTCCATGAAAAATGATTACGGAGTATGAATTATAAGTTCAGTTATGACACTGAAAAGTTCTATGTTCCCTCGGAACTTCACGAGAGGAAAACACAAACTCAGATATGGCATGGGTCCAGATGCGGCACTCGAAAAATATTTCATGTTCCCACAATTTGTTATGAAACATAAGTTCGAACGTAATACTCTGAAATACTCTAAGTTTCCACAGTTCGTCACAAAACACAAGTTCAATGTGGTACTTGGAAAATTACAACACTTATAAGAAAACGTTTGTCGCAAAACACAAGTTCACATGAGACACTCGGAAAATTTCTATGTTCCCAAAGTCTGTCTACGAAATACAAGTTCAAAATACAAGTTCAAATGTAGCACTTGGAAAAGTTACAACACTCACGAGAGAAATTCTAAGTTCTTTCAGTTAGTCACTGAAACACAAGTCCTAACATGGCACTTGAAGAAAGTAAAGTTCCAACTCCGCTGGAATCGAACACTCGAAATGCAAAGACTCGTCCGACCATAGGTTCGGTCCGCACTTATAGAGCTCCACCCGTCACCCGTGTCGCAGAGACGGTGGAGTAACACACACTGAATCTGTAGTCCGGATCGCCCTCCTTTTATACCAGATTGTGGAGAAGCATCTAGAACGTGGGTATTATCCACCAGTATAACTCCCAAAGTACACGGTGGATTCTCTCGAGAATTTGACATATTTCATCTATTACAATGGTCTCCACGTTGGCGATGTCAAAACAACAATATTTTAACGCAAAATAGACTTTTGCACATGAGCCGGGGCATTACCATATATGGTCACGCTTGGCTGTATGGAGCTCACTCGAAGCGGCTACGTCACGGCTGTGCACGTCAGCGAGTTCGACGGGCTGCCTATCTTCCACCTCGCGCGAAGTTCAACACACATACTTCGAACTTCTTTCACGTAGCGGCGTTTCCGGTACAGTATTTATAATATGATCAAGACCACCTCTGTAATATAACGGTTGGCGCTACTAGCTGCCTTCCTAGGAGTCCCAGGCTTGAATTCTGACAGTGCCAAAAACTTAAGATTGGCATGAAGTTTGGTATGTGGTTAAAACGTTGCATGCAGCTCATTTCCATGACGGATGTGCTTGAAAAGAAATGCACCACTTCGGGACGAGGACATGAATTTACGGATGTAAGATACGGTATTTCAGTGAGCTATTGATATTGCGTAATGGAGGCCTATTTGTGTAATTATATTTGTCTACTGCCTTTCCAAATCCATTTAGTTAGGTTGTAACGGAATACCGTAAAACTTCACACTTTGGTCTGTAGTACAGTGCGGCATATTATTATTATTACTATTATTATTATTATTATTATTATTATTATTGTACTAGCTATAATTAAGATTGTGGCAATACAATACAATGTGTATCTATTATGATGTGTGTGCTCTATAAAGGATGGCCTACTGCAGCTTGCTTTGTAAATATAACATTGCTATAATAATTTGTTTCTAATTGTTAACCTATTTGTAAAATTGTTAAAATACATGTTGTAAAGATATATTTTGTATTAATTAAAATGTTTAAATCCCGAATTACTTCTTGCGATTTACTGTTATGATCCACTGTCGTTTCAAATGTATTTCCTGAGGTTTGTAGGAAACCTTTGTACCTTTGTGTGCAGACAACAAGCGTATAGTTCTGCCCGTACGTTATGATATGACATTAAAAATAATCATCTGGAGGCAGCATTGTAAAATGATTCTTCTTCTGCTTCTACTTATTAACCTTCTCGATTTATTAATTGGGTTCCGCTTTCGCGTTATACCCAGCCACTAGTCGTTTTATCGAGTAAGGCCAAAACTATGAACGATGATATATTAATTGTAAAGGCGGGGAAGATAAGAAATTAGCTCAAAAACATATGTAGGTATCATATACTATGTCAAAAATAAAACAAAACAAAACTTGGGATAGAGAATGTACAGGGACACAAGGTTCTACTCTTAACGCCAGTGTGATCCATCACGGCGGCTATGAACATCACAAACATGACCGGATCAACACATAGGGAATGTGGCTTTAGACAAAAACATAGAAAGGGATTCAGCGATAGAGGGTCACTGTAAAATGATTGAATATATGTATGCAAGCATCACACATATCCCAGCTTCTTATGGTCAGCTGTTGATGAAGATGCCCCTAAGTAGTTCTCGTAATTTCCACCCGCAGCAGCACATTGCTATACGCACAGAGCCTATAGGGTATATTGGTTACACCAAACAAGACACAAGGAGACGTGATGCTCAAACACACTCGACGCCGCCGAATGACGCTCGTTCCAGAGTCTATACAACCTGATGCAATGTTGCATCGTGCACGAGAGTGTGTTCTGTATGAGGGATGAGTTAATTCTTCCGGATACCGCCACATTGGCAATACGGTGGTTGGTCTATTTGAAGGTGTTCAAATAGGTAAGCCCCGTGTCGGTAGATTTACTGGCACGTGAAAGTACTCCCGCGGGACAAATCCAGGCACCTCGGTGCCTTCGAAAACCATAAAAATAGTTAGTGTGACGTAACACAAATAGCATTATTATTATTATTATTATTATTATTATTATTATTATTATTATTTATTATTATTATTATTATTATTATTATTATTATTATTATTATTATTATTATTATTATTATTATTATTATTATTATTATTATTATTATTATTATTATTATTAGTTTCTAGGTGACCCTAAAACAGATAAGCCATTTTCTTGTACAGTTTCCGCGTGGTTCAAGAGCAGGTAGAAGTTCTTGCAGTGCAGTCTTGGTCCCCCGGTGCGCGCAAAACCGAGTCTCCTGCATTGTTGCCAATTCGTACGTTAGTGTGCTACGGGATCTCACTACAAAGGATAGAGTGCTGTGAACAATGAAAGGTTTGAGAACCACAGATCTTAGAGATTCGGCCAACACAGTACGTCTCATCCAATTTAAAAACTAGTGAGGTATAATTTTCACTTACCCTGAACCATAATCCATCAGCTTTTGAGCGATTGATCGCTTGGCCCGGTTCATGTTACAGATAGTCACTGCTGGGAAAGGAAATTCATTGAGAGACGTGGCCTTGGCTGACAGGGACACGATTACGGGGTTTAAATCCCACTTTTCGTAGAGGAATGATATGTAGTAGGCGGCTGCAGCTACAGCTAGTAGGAACATGACCAACCAGAATAATCTGCACAAGAGATAAGTGGTACATAAGGAAACAATAACTAGGTATACATTTCATGTACAACTTGTGCAGCGTGTTCAAAATTATCACCTCATAGCATTATAATGGTAGAATACTCAAAACAAGACGATGAAGGAGAAGAATGTCGTGTGGCTATTGCTAGCCTTGTGCAGCTCTCTATTTTACGGATATTCTATCTCTTAACTATTTGACTTACAAAATTCGTTCAAAGATTGTAAATAATTCATGATTTACTACGAGAAAAGTAATCTATAACGAGAGAAAATAATTCCCTTTTGCCCACGCAATTACTTTGGGTCATTTGATTTGGAAAAATACAAATACGGGAAAATAACATAAATAATTATTGTACACATTACACATTCATCTACAGCTTGGATGATACAGCATGATCACAGTGATATTTTTCTGAATTACTGGTTCTCTATTCTTTGACAAGTTCTCAACACTGAACGGTAATGACTGGGAAATATTTAATCTAGGACTACATGTTTGATTCTGATTTCACAATGAACTTAGCAAGTTTCTTGAGAGAGAGAAATCGCTCGCACAGGTATGACGATCCAAACATACATAATATCTGATGTGTTAATGCATAAAATATTGCGTAAGTGTCTTCTTGCCTGACGTCACACGAAATAATGGACTTGCACCTCGTTTACAAACGTCTTGCGCTTTACTTTTCTTTTTTTTAATTAAAGCCCAACTCCACCACCCCCACTACCACCACTTCTTACTCCCGCTAGTTCCTATATCCATGACAGAAACGGGGAACGCTGTCAGCTTGCATTCGGGTGATAGTGGGTTCGAACCCCACTGTCGAAAGTCTTCACGATGATTTTCCGTGGTTTCCCATTTTTGCACCAGGCAAATGCTGGAGGTATATATTAATTAAGGCCACGCCACCTCTAGCCCCTTCCTATCCCATCGTCGCCATAAGACCTGTCTGTGTCGGTGAGACGTAAAGCAAATTGTAAAGGCAAAAAAACGGGAAACAAGACTCTCGGCTAACACTTTTTAAAAATGTAAAGACAAGCATGTTGCAAATCATACGCAGTTTTCGTTTTGCTATTTTGCTTTAAGTCGCATCGACACAGATAGGTCTTATGGCGACAATGGGACAGAAAAGGCCTAGGAATTGGAAGGAAGCGGCCGTGGCCTTAATTAAGGTACAGCCCCAGCATTTGCCTGGTGTGAAAATGGGAAACCACGGAAAACCATCTTCAGGGCTGCCGACAGTGGGGTTCGAACCCACTATCTCCCGGATGCGAGCTCACAGCTGCGCGCCCCTAACCGCACGGCCAACTCTCCCGGTAATCATACGGAATTAGAGCTCTATGTGACCGAGTATGAAAACCATAGATTAACCCTAGGTGGACAGAAGGGGGGGGGGGTAATATCGTCCATATTTTCCTAATATTCTTGGCATTTTTAAGCTATTTTAACTGATGATGGTGATGATGACTTGATGATGCTTGTTTTTTAAAGGGCCCTAACATCTAGGTCATCGGCCCCAGCTATTCTACCTATAAATCTACCATCTCTACAAGCTCTGGTGTTCCATGAAAGAAAGTCATCTCAGAATCGTCACGAACATAAAAGAGCCCACCTTCGTTGGTCCACAGAGTAATCCACATTTTTATAATGGTATTCAGGTATTTCAAGTATTGGCTGGACTCAGTGTGTATACAACATCCGGCATCGTTTGTCGCAAAGTTAGCCAATGTGAAAATGGTTGGTATATCAATAAACGAAGAGTTAGTACGCAAGCATATCTTGTTCTTGTGTCAAGCTGTACTTTTCCATACAAAATGCGTGAGATGATTCCCCAGGGCATATTGTTGTATATGGAAGTCATTTAATGTTGAATACATCAATTTTGATCGTGTATATTCTTTAACATGCATTATATAGCATAATAGCAAATTTAAATGTAAAATAATTCCTTTACTTATGTTTATATGTAGTGGAAAATTTTGACCCCCCTTCCCCCCACCCTTTTGGTCCACAATGTTAGAGGGTCAAATGAAATAGTCTGACGCTCGGTTACATCGGCAGACCATCAAATGTTTCAGTGAAATAGTATTTTAACTGTTCGGCACTGTGTTGTAGTGGTTAGTGTGATTAGCTGCCACCCCCGGCGGCCCGGGTTCGATTTCCGGCTCTGCAACGAAAATTTGAAAAATGGTACGAGGGCTGGAACCGGGCCCACTCAGCCTCGGCAGGTAAAATGAGTATAGGGGTTTCGATTCATCCATCCTTGAAGGGGTTTTCCGTGGTTTCCTACTTCTCCTCCAGGCAAATTCCGGTATGGTACCTAACTTACGGCCACGGCCGCTTTCTTCCCACTTCCTTGTCTACCTCTTCCGATCGTCCCATCCCCCCCCCCACTAGTCCCTACACAACATAGCAGTTGAGGCAACCTGGGAGAGGTACTGGTCCTCTACTTTAGCTGTATTCCCCCGACGTAAAGTCTCACACTCCAGGACGCTGTCGTTGAGGCGGTAGGGGTGGGGTCCCTCGCTGAGTCAAGGGAAAACCAAACATGGACGGCAAACAGATTAAGAAACAATTTTAACTACAACTGAGTATAAAAGATCCGGTCGAGTCCGTCAGTGTTCGGTCCTTTCTTGTCTGTGTCAAATCGAATTACTTTGTTCGTCGTAGAATCGTGCCACCACCAACAATAACAACATAGTTATACGGTATGCCTTTTTTATGTTTTAATTCGTATTGTGGGTGAGAACATAATTTTATTTCAATTATTATACACTAGTCATTAACATACGAGGGCTGGAAAAAGAGTAGTGGCAACTTACGCATATAAAGACGAAACCACGATACCTCTACATGTCTTCAACATGTTTTCAGATGTGTGGAAGGCGCAAGATTCAGTTTGCAGTGTCCTCTTTGTTGATGTCCGCGAAGGAGTTCCTTACCGTTTGAATTATGACGACTCGTGTATGGAAACGCTTCACTCGGAGCTGTTCCATACGTTTAGGGAACAGATCATGTCCGAGGGTGGATGTTCCAGGATCTCCCACCTACATCGTGCTAACGATTCCTCTCAGGAACAGTGTTATGACAGGGGGCATTGCATTTGGGGATAGGGCCGTTTCCTGCACAGTGCAGGACGAAAACGATGTTCCAGAAAACACTTCACTCTTTATCCATGCTCTTTCTTCCACCTTCGAAAACATCACTTTAGGGCAGTCCAGTCTGTCACCGCAAATTGACGGCTTCGCCGTCGTTCGTCTGCAGAACCTGTACTAGCTGGTGCGTAGTGTTGCTCCACTCCTCTAACGTGCTGCCAACAGCAGCGCCCTCAACTGATCTTACGCAAAGTGATGACCGTGTTAACACTACTTTCTTTCCAGCCCTCGTAATTATACAGTGAGAATACAGAAGGTGCATTCTTCTTCTTCTTCTTATTCTTCTACTACTACCGCTTTTCCCACATATATGGTGTCGCGGGTGTGAACTGTGTCGCACATATAGATTTGGCCCCATTTTGCCCCCGGATGCCCTTCCTGACGCCAACCCTATATGGATAGATGTACTTGCTATTGCGTGTTTCTGTGGTGGTAGGTAGTGTAGTGTGTTGTCTGAATATGAAGAGGAAAGTGTTGGGTCAAACACAAACACCCAGTCCCCAGGGAAGAAGAATTAACCAGACGCGATTAAAATCACCAACCCCCTGGGGAATCGAACCCGAGATCCCCTGAACCGTAGGCCTCAACGCTGACCATTCAGCCAATGAGTCGGACAGAAAGTGGATTATGAAATTTAAATCATTTAGAACAAGGAGATACCTATGGTCATAACAATAATATAATTAGGGCCCGGATGTTTATGCAGTAATAGGGTAGAATGCAAACTTACTGAAGCGAGTAATAAGTAGAGTCTACCCGCACGACGGTAGTGCTATGAGGTTTGGATAAACATCAGGGGTTCAGCCCATTAGAACCCCTAGAACTTATGTTACTCGCACTACATTACGTTAGAGCGGGCTAGTCGACATTTCCTACTAACAATATTACCTAATGTAGTGGGAGTAACATAAATTCTAGGGGTTCTAATGGGTCGAACCCCTAATGTTTATTCAAACCTCATAGCATTACCGTCGTGCGGGTGGACTCTACTTGTTACTTGCTTCAGTAAGTTTGCATTCTAACCTATTACTGCATAAACATCCGGGCCCTAGTAATAATCATCTTATTGGCTTTACGTCCCAATTATTATTATTATTATTATTATTATTATTATTATTATTATTTATGGTTCTGGTGTCAGCAAACACGAAGCGTTTACATTCTGCGCTATCAGCTGCTACATACATGAAAAAGTGTGGGTGGTCCATCAACTGGAACGTTGACGTTGGACGTTAAAACTTGCTTCAATTCGAGGTTCATACATTTCCTATCAGTCAAAATCTGAAAGCGGTTACAATGCTGTACAAGGAAAATGAGAAAAAGGTCCTGTATTTAAACAAGCCTGTTTAAATAGAAATTATAAAGTCTGTACGCCTGTCATATAAGGCTGTCCGGCTCCATGGCTAAATGGTTAGCGTGCTGGCCTTTGGTCACAGGGGTCCCGGGTTCGATTCCCGGTAAGGTCGGGAATTTTAAACATTATTGGTTAATTTCGCTGGCACGTGGGCTGGGTGTATGTGTCGTCTTCATCATCATTTCATCCCCACCATAACGCGCAGGTCACTTACGGTTGTCAAGTCAAATGACCTGTACCTGGCGAGCCGAACATGTCCTCGGACACTCCCGATATTAAAAGCCATACGCTATTTTATTTCATATAAGGCTTCTCCAACAGTTGCATCTAACAATATCCTCTGCTTAGTCTGTTAGCTTATTGGTTTGTGATATTGAATTATATAGGTTGAGCGGCTTAGAAGTGTACAAAAATACTGTATTTTAGTATCTTCAAAGTGCATTACATTATTATACACACCGAGCAAGTGGCAACATGGTTTTGCCACATGGCTATCAGCTTGTATTCGGGAGATAGTGGGTTCAAACCCCACTGTCGGCAGCCCGGAAGATGGTTTTCCGTGGTTTCCCCATTTTCACACCAAGAAAATGCTGAGGCTGTACCTTAATTAAAGTCACGGTCGCTTCCTTCCCACTCCTAGTCCTTTCCTATCCTCTCGTCACCAGAAGACCTATCTGTATCGGTACGACGTGGAGAAAAAGGTAAAGAAAGAGAAATTAAAAAAGTATTACATTTATTTGTCCAACATTTTGCAGAGTAACTGGAAAGGTTTTTATAAACATTGGTACGTAACAGGTATCTAAACGATATTCAAGCTCTTGTCAAGTGTTTAAATGCATTTGACGCATTACAAGACATAACTTCAACTGATTCAATTATACTGATTCAATTATATTTTGTCTCAAAAAAGTTACATCTTGATTTTTCTCCTGTATACATCGTCCCTAATAACCCCCCTTGCAGAAATTGTAAAGGGGACAAATCCGGTGATCGAGGGGAAATGAATCCAGGCAGGAGGATAAGGTCTTCCTATCCAACTAAACGGTTCTCGTAAAGTTTTGTCCCCCTAACAAAATTCTTTGAGTTGTAATCCACCATGAGTACGAGAAAAAGCCATACTGCATGTTCCCCAGGATCAGTTCCGTGCGGTCGGGTGTGCGAGCGGAACTCGCCGGCCGGAAGGGTCGGGTGGGAGAAGAATAGGTTTTAGCTCATCTCTACTATTCACTGCATGGAATACAAGTACATAGACTTCACATCAGTAAGTAGTCTTGTAAGGACTCGCTGTTCCCACATTTATAGCGCTATAAAGCAAAGCGAGTTCTATCCATATTCGAAACCTATTCTAGTCTACACAGTATCACACTCAGGTCAGAGTCTGTACACCACTGATTACCTAATCCTGTATCCACCGAGCTCGATAGCTGCAGTCGCTTAATTGCGGCCAGTATCCAGTATTCGGGAGATCGTGGGTTCGAACCCCACTGTCGGCAGCCCTGAAGATGGTTTTCCGTGGTTTCCCATTTTCACACCAGGCAAATGCTGGGGCTGTACCTTAATTAAGGCCACGGCCGCTTCCTTCCCACTCCTAGCCCTTCCCTGTCCCATCGTCGCCATAAGACCTATCTGTGTCGGTGCGACGTAAAGCAAATAACAAAAAAAAAAATCCTGTATCCGCTCCATGGCTGAGTGGTCAGCGTCTTAGCTACCGATCTTCGGGGTACCAGGTTCGACTCACGGTCGGGTCGATGGAGTTTAATCGTAAATAGTTAATTCCCTTACCTTGGGGACAGGTCGTTTGTGTTTCCCCAATATTCCTGCAACTCACACACCTACACCACACAAAAACAGGCATTTTTTCCAAACACACGCAACCCAACATCATCGGAGGGTCTGTATTACAAGGACTGCACCAAGCTAGCAATAGCCACACGAAATAATAATAATAATAATAATAATAATAATAATAATAATAAGATGATTGTTCCTCTCCATCCAGATCAAACAGAGGAAGACGTACTTTATGTAGGTCACTGTGACCTATACCTCTTTGACTACAAAACTGACCTAGATACATCTTCCAATGCATCACTTTTCCACCTGCAAGTAATTACAAGGATAGTTGAATGGTTGGAAAGATGACGTCAGAGAAGTAAAATGCGTCCTCTGATATCTTTCTCCAAGTGTTTAGTGCCAGCAAAGGGTCATGAAATTGCACCTTCTCTGAAACTGCTGATCTGGTTGCATGAAAATGATTTCCTGAAACCTGTTGTAGAAACACAAAATTCACTCAAACAGAAATACCTTTCAGTGATGTGCAAGTTCTCATCACCGACATATTTCAGCCCGTGGAGTGTAGTTCGGTGACAATAATCTCGTACTGTGTCTGACCAAGGCAAGCGGCTGCACCTTTTAACTGTTCCGAATGGTGTTCTTGTTAATCCAGTCCCCTGTCTTTGGGTCATCTGAAAAAGCACAAAATAAGATATATCCAGAGGTAAAAAAACGTTTTCAGATAGAGATATTGAAGATATACAAGTACTAACATTCTGCAATAAATAAAACCAAAGCTTTTCATTCTTTGAAAAGTGATATCATTCACTCAGCCGTGAGCTTGAATTCGGGAGGTAGTGGGTTTGAACCCCACTGTCGGCAACCCTGAATATGGTTTTCTGTTGTTTCCCATTTTCACACCAGGTATATGTTGGGGCTCTACGTTAACTAAGGTCACGGCCGCTTCCTTCCCACTCCTAGCCTTTTCCTATCCCATTGTCGCTATAAGACCTATCTGTATCGGTGCGACGTAAAGCAAACTGTAAAAAAAAATATGTTATTCACTCTGAAATATATAATGAAGTAAAGAGAACAAGCCCGCATTATTCTACTGCAAAAAATTAATCAAATCTCATTTTCCTAGGAGACTGAAGTACGCAGACTTGAAAATAAAAATGCATTAATACTTCCAACTCAGTACATTTCTTTGAATAACTTATCTAATTTTCTTTGTATCTGAATAAATATGCCGTCTTGTGACATCAGATCTTTCATTACACCATACTTCCTTAAGTACCTTCTTGGGTTGAGTTTTCTTCGTTATGTCTATCTGATCAAGTCTGTTCTGTAGTTCATTCCAAATGATTTCTATCGGCTTTAAGTCAAGTGACTGTGGAGTTGTTATTAGGTGTATTATACAGAGTTATTCACCTAAGATGTTACACAGAAATAACTTCCAAACCATTAAAGATATCGGCATTCTGTTTTCATATTCTTAACCCTGACAGTAACACGTCTATAAATATCGCTTTAGTTACACCACGCGTCTCGAAGACGTGCCGCTCAAAGCCTATTATTTAAAGTTACGTTAAAGTTATCAGACGGAATGACCAAGGAATAGAGGTGGTGGAGGGGATAACTCTCCCCTCCTTATGAGGACTAGATGGCATTCATTCGCACAACACGTCAGAAAATCGTATGGTGTAATTGTCGGGGTACCGAGCTCGATAGCTGCAGTCGCTTGTGCGGCCAGTATCCAGTATTCGGGAGACAGTAGGTTTGAACCCCACTGTCGGCAGCCCTGAAGATGGTTTTCCGTGGTTTCCCATTTTCACACCAGGCAAATGCTGGGGCTGTACCCTAATTAAGGCCACGGCCGCTTCCTTCCCACTCCCAGCCCTTCCCTGTCCCATCGTCGCCATAAGACCTATCTGTGTCGGTGCGACGTAAAGCAACTAGCAAAAAAAGAAAAATGTCAGGGTTAAATGGTATCCAGGATCTCGTAAAATAACGTGCTACTTAGTCTCATGGTGTGATTAATACCCCAGATATTGATACTAACTCCATATTTTTAATGGGATGGTATAAATTCATAAACCTGGCCTAAAAGTTCAACTGCGTACAAGTTCAAATATGTAAGTATTTTCAAAATCGGATAATTACTTTTTGAGATATAAATAAGAACAACATGCGCGGGTTTGCTTGCCGCATCTGACGGCGTGAAGTCGGGCAAGGACATACTGACGCGCAAGTAGTTTCCTGTAAGTGAGTTCAGCCACAGAACGGATACCAGGCATGTACTGTAAACATAATGTCATGTACCGTAACATACCCTGGATGTGTAACGTTATTGCATGACTGGCAAACACACACTGGGGAAGGGAGACTAAAGTTGTTCTGCTTTGTTTTGTTTTGACATCCATATGTACAGTACCGGGCAAATGTTTAGGACCACATAAAGAAATCACGAAATGTCATCTAGAACCTAAAATTGTGCCACTAGACCTGTGTAATTTTCTTTCTGAGCTGTCACATCTAATACGATATATGTCGCCTAATTTACTTGAGTTAGTCCAAATGCTGTAGAAGTTATGAATTTTTAACTCTTGGAAGGTCGCACTAAAAAATCAAAAATTTTGGTAATATAATGTACTGAATACTCTAATTGGTTGCAAGTATCACCAACAAGATTTTTTTTAGACTTAGCAATAGGTGGGGGCCGTTTTAGTATAAATATAAAAATTTCGAAAATATGCGACACCGGTTTTTTTGCGTGTTTTATTTTTTTGAACCTGGGCCAAAATTGTTGATTTTTCTTCGCCTTTTTCATGTATGGCCCAAGGTCTCAGTGTGAGCTATCGGCGTCAAACTTATCTGCCCTGATAGTTTCATTTGCACTCTGCAGATGGCATCCAAGAACACGTTTCTGATGCCGATAGTTCACACTGAGACCTATGACAAGAACAAGGAAAAATTGACTAGTTTAGCACTGGTTTGAAAAAATAAACAAACGCATAAAAATGGGTGCAGCATTTTTTCGGAATTTTCATATTTATACAAAAATGACCCCTAACTTTTGCTAAGTCTCTACAAGAATCTTGGTGGTGATACTTGAAACCAATTAGAGGATACAGTACATAAAATTTCCAAAAATGTTGACTTTCTGATGTGACCTTATAACATTTAAAATTGTATAACTTATGCAATACTCGGTGAAAATCACTGAAATCAGGCGATGTATATCATATTAGATAGAGCCTCTGTGGATCAGGCGGCAGCGCGCCGGCCTCTCACCGCTGGGTTCCGTGGTTCAAATCCCGGTCACTCCATGTGAGATTTGTGCTGGACAAAGCGGAGGCAGACAGGTTTTTCTCCGGGTACTCCGGTTTTCCCTGTCATATTTCATTCCAGCAACACTCTCCAATATCATTTCATTTCATCTGTCATTCATTAATCATTGCCCGAGAGGAGTGCGACAGGCATGGGCAGCCGGCACAATTCCTATCCTCACCGCTAGATGGGGGCTTCATTCATTCCATTCCTGACCCGGTCGAATGACTGGAAACAGGCTGTGGATTTTCATATATCATATTAGATGCAAGAGCTCAGGAAAAAGAATACAGAGGTCTAGTAGCAAAACTGTAGGTTCTAGATGGAACTTCATGATTTTTCGATGTGGTCCTAAACTTTTGACCGGTACTGTAATAGTTTGCGCTCAGTTTAGCGTATTTTCCCACGAATGGGAATGGGAAGGATTTGCAAAGGACGTCGGCCGTGGCCTATCCCAAAGGTACCTATCCGGCATTTGCCTGGTGTTGAACATGGGACACCATGAAAATCACTTTCAGGATAGGCGAGGCAAGATCCGAACCTGTGCTCTCCCGAATGCACGCTACTACAGTCGCGCATGAGCTCCGCGGAGATTAATGCGTGTAGAATAAATAAATAAATAATAGTGTTGCTGTCATCTCACACCACGATCAGCTCTGAACATCCCACGTAATAAGTCGAGCTGTTTGTTTCCTGATGTCTAACCTATCCTAACCCAAATAATTCAGCATTGGTAACACTGCTCCTTCGCCTGTAATAACCCAGCACAAAACGAGGTGCGCTTTGTACTACACACACACCGATGCAAACGGGGCTACATGACCACGCTGTCAAAGCCCGGAAAAGAAATAACAACAAACAGCCACTCTTCTCCGCAGCCTGCCGAGTTTCTTAATCACTTGTAGCGGCTAACATTCGTAGCTATCGCCGCGGTGGTCCGGGCTCAATTCCCGGCTCTGATAAGCAATTTAAATCTGGTTGGAGAGCTGGAACGGGGTACACTCAGCCTCGTGAGGCAAAATGGGGAAGAGGTGGGTTCGGTACCCATCTCAGCTATCCTGGAAGTGTTTCCGTGGTTTCCCACCGCTACTCCAGGCAAATGTCGGGATGGTTGCTTACTTACGACAACGGCTGCCTCCGTTCCAATTCCTCACCGGAATCACAAATACAGTACAGTACTACAGACACCACAATAACACAGGTTATCAGACACATTCTAACAGACATACAGTACACAAACACACATACACACACACACACCCAAGCACATGGGGCTACACGACCACGATGCCCAAACAGCGGAAATGAAATAACAACTATTCTCTGTACCCCTTCGAGTGTCTTAATCACGTACGTCTGAAGAGGAACCCGAATAATAAGATGCATTACTGGAAGTGCGACCGTATACGCATTACTGTTCTGGAGTAAACATAGTGTTTGAAAATGTGGATGTTGCCATGCAATCGCTACATTTTTTTGCTAGTTGCTTTACGTCGCGCCGACACAGATAGGTCTTATGGCGATGATGGGATAGGAAAGGCCCAGGAGTTGGAAGGAAGCGGCCTTGGCCTTAATTAACTTTCTTTATGTTCCTTTCAAGGCAAAGTACTTCTTTCCTTTTAAACACATCAACCCTACCTGTCCTGTCATGAGTTCGCCTGTCATACACACTTTGCAAACCCATCACATGTGTGCGAGGTGCTTGCATGCCTGATATCCATTCTGAGGCTGAACTCACTCCTAGGAAACTGCTTGCGCGTCAATATGTCCTTGCCCGACTTCACGCCGTCAGATGCGGCATGCAAAACAGCGCATGCTGTTCTTACTTATATCTCAAAATGTAATTGTCCTGTTTTGAAAATACTTGCATATTTGAACTTGTACGTAGTTGAACTTTTAGGCCAGCTGTATGAATTTGTGCCGTTCCATTAAAAAATATGGAGTTAATATCAATATCTCGGTTATTAATCACCGCATAGGACTAAGTAGCACGTCATTTTACAAGACCCTGGGTACTATTTACTAATATGAAAACAGAATGCTGATATCTTTAATCGTTTCGAAGTTATTCCCGTGTAACATGTTAGGTGAATAACCCTGTATACAATCCGAAGTCCGCCAATTTGTGATGTATGCTTAGGATCACTGTCTTGCTGAAAATAAAAGTCACTCCCAAAAATCTATCTTTTCAGCACTCTTCTCGACATTCGGTTTCAGAGTGTTTACATGCACAACTTCCCTATAATTAAAAAAACAAGTTCCTCAACTCCAGATAAAAATATATACCCCATATCAAATTTCCACATCCTCCATGTTTAACAGTAGCTTGCATGTTACTGGGACTCCATTTCGAAAATCTTTCTCCCCAGACCAAAGTCCGAACATCCTTGTTGTACAGATGAAACCAATCTCATCAGTCCACAGAATTTTGTCCCAGAATTCTGGATGATTGTGCAGAAACCATTCATCAAATTCCTGCGACATTTTCTGATGGATATGATTATTATTATTATTATTATTATTATTATTATTATTATTATTATTATTATTATTATTATTATTATTGTACCGGGCGGTACAGCTCCACGACGCAAGTTCAAATCTTGCGCCAATTGAAACTTCTCTACTGGAGAAACTTGGAACTTTAACTACTGAACTAATTCCACGGTTATTCAGAAGATGTCACTGAGTGTTTTTGAACGATTAAGGAGTGTGGACAATCTCTAACAGATGTCTCTACCAAAAACTATGATAACGCACCCTGGTGTAAAGGAATGTACTCTCCTGAAGAAATATTGTATTCCTAAGTTTTGTTTTTACTAAATTTTGTTCTGTGGTTTGTGGGTTGGCAACAGTTATCCTTTCTTTCCGCCTGTTTTGAATTTAACCAATCACTAATTTTTGTAATTAATTTCTGACCAATAGTGTCTTTCTTTTTCGATGTTGATGTGTAACTTTTAGCTATCCAATAAAATTGAGGGGGTGTGTCTACTCATTTCTGAAAGGTCTCGAATTTTCCACGAGGGTATAAAAACTGCTGATTTGCTTGTCTCCGTGCCACTAGTATAACATCTAACTCAGTGTGTGAATATGCAGCTGGGGGCGGGAAGCGCCTCTTTCTTCAAGCAGCAGTTCCTCAACAAGGTAATGGCCTGTTAACATCTTTATTTCTTGCAAGCTCAGCAGTTTAACTCTCGGAGAAGGTTCGGATCCTTTAATATGTAACCCATCTTTTTAAAATGTAAATTCCTTTTCTGTCTATGTAAAATCTACAAATATCTTTTACTGTAAAGCGGGGATAGAGAGTGCTTCACCCTCTCGAACTCCCCTTCATTTTGAAATGCAGGTGACTACGTTTTCATAACCGTTCTTCTCTTCTTTAATGTAGTAAAGTTTTCTCATACAGGTCATCTCCCTAGCTTGGAATTAGCCCCTGCATTATCGGCCTAGCGCCACATAGGTTTTAAGACAAAAACTTTGTGTAGAAGTGCAAGTTATCGCCTCCATTCAACTTTGTATTTTGGGCCATTTACTTAACCCGTTTGTTTTCCTTCCTGCGAAGGCCCAGTAGATTGGGTACGAGGTACCCCTGTACCATTATATGTGTGCCTTGAGGGCAATTAGAAGTGAAATTCGTTGTGGCCTTTGATAGGCTTGAACTTTGAGAGCGGGTCTGCTCTTTCCTAAATTTGATTTCTGTGTGCCTCTAGGAGGCTTAACATGGTAATTGGGAGCAAGTGCTCCTTGGCATGATTGGAGTTTTCTGCCCCTTTGTTTGAACTTGGTACATTGGTAAAGTTGGGCTCATAGCTCAAGGATTGTGAGTGTGGGCCTCGAAGCCCAAATCTTGTAACGAACTGTAATTTGTACTTTCTTAATTTGTTGATCTGCTACTTGGTACCTGTTATACTTTGTTATTGATTGATTTTGAAAAGAAAATATAACCTTTGTTAAAGTTTTAAATTAACTTTAATTTTGTAGTTGAGACCTATTCCAGCAAACACCTTCTTTCACCTCTAACTACCACGGATATCTCCGTAACAATTATTATTATTATTATTATTATTATTATTATTATTATTATTATTATTATTATTATTATTATTATTATTATTATTATTATTATTATTATTATTATTATTATTATTATTATATGCCTTTGCTGGCAGGACCTAGTGTTTACAGTGCACTATGTCTCCTGGTATGGGCTAGAGCAATCTTGTTACTTTCATTGATCTGTCTCAGCTTTATCCTTGGCTTTGACAAAATGAAAGTGACTGAGGTATGAGTGATGCTAGTAATGCCATTTCTTCTGCAGCCAGTCCCTGCTATGAATGGTATGAAAATGTTGCTCATAGGGTCAGTTGGTGCATGCATTTCAGTGGGCTTGGCAGACTGATATGTAATAGCAACTTCTGGCTCAGTGAGGAAAGCAACGGGAAACTACCTCACTCCTCATTTCCCTAGTACACCTCTTCAGTGATGCCTAGGCCATCTACGACAGCTGATGGTGGAGCTGTTGAGGACCCAACCAGCCTTCGGGCTGAGGACTAAACATACATTATTATTATTATTATTATTATTATTATTATTATTATTATTATTATTATTATTATTATTATTATTATTATTATTATTATTATTATTATTTCCCACAGCATACTATATGAAATGTTCTTTTCTTTCTTTTTCTTAATCAGTTTACCCTCCAGGGTCGGTTTTCCCTTGGACTCAGAGAGGGATCCCACCTCTACCGCCTCAAGGGCAGTGTTCTGGAGCTTCAGACTCTGGGTCGGGGGATACAACTAGGGAGGATGACCAGTACCTCGCCCAGGCGGCCTCACCTGCCATGCTGAACAGGGGCCTTGCGGGGCGATGGGAAGATTGGAAGGAATAGACAAGGAAGAGGGAAGGAAGAGTCCGTGGCCTTACGTTAGGTACCACCCTGGCATTTGCCTGGAGGAGAAGTGGGAAACCACGGAAAACCACTTCCAGGATGGCTGAGGTGGGAACAGAACCCACCTCTACTCAGTTGACCTCCCTAGGCTGAATGTATCCCGTTCCAGCCCTCATACCACTTTTCAAATTTCGTGGCAGAGCCGGGAATCGAATCCGGGCCTCCGTGCGTGGCAGCTAATCACACTAACCACTACACCGCAGAGGCGGACGTAGATAAATTTACGATCATTTTCGTTGCAACCAGAACACCCTAACTCAAAAACTGATCACTTTATACAACTTTGAATTTGTAAGACAGAATTTACTGCATTTCGAGAAAATCGATTGGAAAATGGAGTATGGTACTCAGGTAAGACATTAAGGATTTTAGAAAATCTGACTGTTTCACTTGATAAAGAAATATCAGCTTTGCGTGTAAAAATACTTTTCATATATATTTAGAAGTTTTATTCTCCAGAAATTAAATATGTAAACATGTTCAAATTTTAAAAAAAAAGTGAAAAAGGAAGTTTTAATCTTGAGGCACTCATATACGCAGAAGTTCCGTCCTAAAATGTACAAAATAAGAGAAGGATACAATAATTATAATAATAGGAGCAATCCTAATGTTAATAACATTAATATTGTATACTTTAAAAGATCGTTCTGAAACTACACACATTCGGTATCCAAATAATGATTAATGATTTACATTACTAATCTATCTTGTATCCTGTAATAAAACTAATTGCTGCTCAGTTTTCTGGAATGTCCTTAATTACGTATGGGTTTTTCTTTTGCGAACACAATACGTCTCGCTACTTGGCCCAAGTTCAACGGCCTTAATTAACCCTGCGGTAGTGCTATCAGTAGTCGCGGCGGACTGTGGGTCCGCACGTACATGGGAGTTGTTAACAGAAAACTAACACGGAAAATGCATTTTTGAGGTACAATTACTAATTTAAAGCATGTTTAATCATTCTAAAAGAATATACAACAATGAAAACTGTCGAAATGTTATAGAACAATGTCAAAGTATTAATCACTTCAACGACCCAGAGGATAGTCACAAAAAAGATTGTCAATTACAGATGAACACGTAACACTAATACGTTATACATAATAAGGAATGAACATCTCTCAACACAGTTTAATCACTTTCTACATCCTCCAAGCATGTTCGAGACACAAGCATTTATCGCATTTCGTTCAACTGTACCTAGTAGGTCTGCTTTTTTTTCCCCTATCACAGTAGGCACACCGAACCCTGTGGTGGCTAGAAATCTCCAGAGGGCATCCTTTAGGTTCAATTTTTTTAATTGCACAAATCTTTGGCGTAATATTACTAGGCAGATTATTTAAGGCAGCTCAGTCTCGCACATGTTCCGCAACAAGTTCGTAGGACAAGTGGCAAAGGAAATCAATCAATCGCAGGTCCCCTACGGGCGTCAAATCGAAAGACCTGCATCTGGCGAGCCGAACTTGTCCCCGGACAATCCCGGCACTAAAAAAGCCATACGCCATTTCATTTTCAGCGCTATTGCTTTCTGTCCTGTTTTAAGTTCCATTTAGTTTTCGTTGGTGTATCACAGGAGTTTGCCTTAATCGCCACTCTGTTGATCAGATGTGAAAAGCAAGTTTTAATATCACTCGAAAATGTAATAGTATTTTGTGCTTTTTGTGTTTCCTCTTACTTTCAATATTGTATTTGTGGAATTTGTTTGGTACTGAGATGTATTTGCTTAACTCTTTGAACTTAAGGCAGAGCTCTTGTCTAGGAACATCTGAAACTATATTTGTCAAATAACTTGTATAGCGTGTGTAGTGTGTGTCTAGATTTAGTGTACTGGCGAATTTGTTTCGGAAGTTAATTTGTATTGCCGATTTCGTAATTAATATTTTGAAAACAAGAGATCACTGTTGGCCTTTCGGAAAGCTGCAACCTTCGCACCTCCATGGCCCTTGGTATGGTTTCCCAGTTTCCTTTCCACTTTCCTGGTTTATCATCCTCAAGTTGCCCCTACTGATATTTACCAGTGTTGTTATCGGCGGAGTCCCGCGTAATTCATCACATGTTTTATTGTGTGTGTAGTGTTTTAGGTACCCTGTAACTGCACTTACTTTCCTCCCTTTAAAAGTGTTCGGTGTAGCCGCTGAAGTGCCGGTTACACTCTACTGGAATGTTGTTGAAGACTGCTTAGAGTAATAATGGACAAGGTCAGGCTATTCCTATTGTATGTATGATGTTAAATTACTCAAACGCTTCCCAAACATTACGAAGAGTTCCAACGCGTTGATTTTTCAAGACGAAACGCTCGAAGATTACTTCGATGAACCGCTACGAGACCATGAAGAGAGTATTACAGGTACAAATGTTATTACAGACATCGTATTACCGTACCGAGTTGGAGTGAGTCTGAGGGCGCGCTCCAGACACAGAGAAGAACCCCATTTTCTGAGGCCGAGGATCGTTCCAGGCTGCTGTACGTCGTGGTCTCACAGTCGCTTGTATCATCCTCTTCAGCGAGTTGGATTTCTTCTCGACACCGAACACGTCGATATCATTCATCGAACTCTCTGTGGACAATGGTCAGTATGTTAATGCATTCACTCGATTACTCATTGCCGCACGGCGTACATTTTATTAAAAGTCACCTTTGAATAGGGTATTTGAACTGTTCATTAAGCACAATACCTCCTACAAAGTTTTACCTTCCTCGGCAAGATGTAGAGTAAATGCCACACTTCAACATTTTAAATTTCTACTAGTATCAATTCCACTGCACTCTGTTCTGCAGAATGAACATGTGAAAGATCAAGATTTATTTCAAATAAATTCAGTTAGAAAATTCAAGGGAAGAACTCTACATCACTACTTCATGTACACTCATGTCATTATTCATGAGAGAAACAGCCATCGTGTTACCGTACTGAAGAGGGGAACGCGCCAAGTGTAACTACCGATTTCCCAGAAACTTCGCTCTGTGGAAGAATGGTCGAATTAAGCGAACACATGTTTCGGCTTATCCGTAGACACTCGACCGTCTCCAAGAAAAGTTTCCGACGTACTTTTTAACGCGTAAGAAGTTCGACTGACGCGGTGGCGAAGCGGCTTCACATTTTTGCGTATCGTGTACAAGTCGCAATTAATTGTTTTTGTGTTTCATTTATCTACTTATGTCAATTGACGATTTTACTCCACAAATGTTTCTTATCAAGTTAGTGGATACAAGGGCGTTATGTTGATTGTAAAATTACAACTAGGTTCCACGAAAAGTGTTATGCACTTATTATGTACAGTATATGCGTGTGTGTTATTTTTCAGGGATTACAATATATGTAAGCTCATTCTTATATTAACACTTCAGGTTATACGGTGCATTCCCTTGGATGATACCGATCATAAAAACATTCGAAGTCCGCCTCTGTGGCGTAGTGGTTAGTGTGATCCCGGGTTCGACTTCCGGCTCTGCCACGAAATTTGAAAAGCGGTACGAGGGCTGGAACGGGGTCCACTCAGCCTCGGAAGGTCAACTGAGTAAAGGTGGGTTCGATTCCCACCTCAGCCATCCTGGAAGTGGTTTTCCGTGGTTTCCAACTTCTTCTCAGGTAAAATAACGGGATGGTACCTAACTTGAGGCCACGGCCGCTTCCTTCCCTCTTCCTTGTCTATCCCTTCCAATATTCCCATCCCCCCACAAAGCCCCTGTTCTGCATAGCAGGTGAGGCCGCATGGGCGTGGTACTCGTCATTCTCCCCAGTTGTATCCCCCGACCCAAAGTCTCATGTTACAGGACACTCCCTTGATGCGGTAGAGGTGGGACGCCTCGCTGAGTCCGTGGGAAAAACCAACCCTGGAGGGTAAACAGATTAAGGAAGAAAGACATATGAGAATTATTTAATATTTAATAGGTTCGAGACGTGGAGATTGACTTTATAGATCTTATAGATCGAACTGCAACATCATTAAGCTAGATATATATCGTATGATTAAATAAAATTGGAATATGATATTTTCCTTCATTTTATTCCCAATTCCAACTATAATAAAGCTTAAACATACCAAAATAATGCCCAAGAAAAAGGGTAAGAATTTAAATTCTGTATAAAATGTACATACCGAGTAAGTGGTTGTGTTGCTTGCTTCACATACAGTAGCTATCAGCTTGCATTCGGGAGATAGTGAGATCGAGCCCCACTGTCGGCAGTCTTGAAGATGGTTTTTCGTTGTTTCCTATTTTCACCTGGCAAATAGGACTGTAACTTAATTAAGGCCACGGTCGCTTCCTTCCCACTCCTAGCCCTCTCCTATCCCATTGTCACCATAAGACCTACCTGCATCGCTGAGACCTAAATCAGATATTAATAAAATTTATATTTTTCAAAATGCACAACGATCAGTTACAGCATAGTGTTACGGCTCCTAGATCAACAAAGTTACTGGCCAAGTTCAGCAACCTCAGTGTGACAAGGCAATTCGACGGCTCCAATTATTAACATCGCGACTTTCCCCTATTCAAACATTGTAACTACAGTTACAATTTTATTTGTGCTATCATACACTTAGGAGACGACGTTAAGATTTATTATTGTTGCTAAGTTTTGGGGCGCAGGAGTTACGATTTTTATGCAGGTGAAAAATACTGAAGTAATTGTTTTTGTGATGATCGTACCTTTTTTGGCCATCCTTTTTGGACAGAATATGATAATATTTGGAGCCGTCGAATTGTCGAATCCGTTGCACTGAATACGCGGCATGCATTATAGAGGCTGGCGATCACGATAAAATAACAGTCATCCCCACTAGGGCAGTATTCGTATTCGAGGACTGGGAAGTCAAAGTCACAAGGTTCGACGGAAGGACATATGACCGACCCGGCCGGAAATCGAACCCGGAACTCCATGGAACATAGGCCGGTATGCTAACCATTAAGCGATGGAGCGAGAACAACATTTACAGTGAACCTATTACAGGATAATAAAAAGTGCTCTTTGTACTTGGGTATTTCAATTGACGATGAACGTCATTAACACACGCATAACAGTGCTTGCACTCGAAATCAGATGAAAACAGTAAGTTTCATGCATTATTTAACCTGTTGGGCAATTAAGACACTCAGCAAAACAAATTATGTACGTACGTGCCCTTAAAAACTATGCTGATAATATGTACTTCAAATCATTTTATGACCGGGCGAGTTGGCCGTGCGGTTATGGGCCCGCAGCTGTGAGCTCGCATCCGGGAGATAGTGGGTTAGAAACCCACTGTCGGCAGCCCTGAAGATGGTTTTCCGTGGTTTCCCATTTTCACACCAGACAAGTGTTGGGGTTGTATCTTAATTAAGGCCACGGCCACTTCCTGCCCATTCCTAGGCCTTTCCTGCCCCATCGTCGCCATAAGACTGGTCTGTGTCGGTGCGACGTAAAGCAAATAGCAATAAAAGTCATTTTATGAACATACAGTATAAGTAACACATTAACGTATTCCGTAATCAGCAGCCTCGTCCGCATCATTCTAATGTAAGTTAAGTTATTATCTGAAAGAAATGTACTCGTTCTTCTGCCGTTAGTTTCAATCATGCCAAAGCCTGCTGTTAACTGCATACAGTAGACTATAGACAGAGCGATTAAGCTTTCGACTCAGCTATGCTCACTTGTGAAGTGAAGTGAAGTGAAGTGAAGTGAAGTGAAGCAACGTCATACCGCATGCTAGCGCAGACTACAGTGGCCACAAGTGCAAGAACATGAAATACCTCAAAATTTGGCCCCCTGATTGACCCACAGTGAAAAGAATTATCTCTATTGTTTGTTGTGTTATCTAATTAAGAACATTAAGCAGAATTCCAGGCACTGTTAGGAATGTTTAAAGAGTTTAGGTAGTTTAGAGCCCTCTGGCTTACTTTATGAGAGGTAAACTCGAATTAAATGTATCAAAGAGAGCTTACGTTTCAGTTTTCATTACAAATTGAAGTATTGTTTTCTACCTATATTGATATATTGAAGTCCTGAAGTAAGTCTATTGACAAAGTTGTTAGTATCTGAAGTGAAGAATGAACTTTATGCAATTCCGGTACGAGACTGTCTTGATTTTTGAACACATTCCTAACGAGATGCATTGTATTTAGACTAAAAATTTATTCGAGAAGAAAGAAAAGTAAAACTGTCTTTAGCAGCAAATCCGTAGCAGCACACGCATCTGTAATTTAAATGATGTTTGATACACTAAGGTAGCCAGAATTCTTTTTGAACAGCTACATATATTCAAGTGGAAGACACAGAATAATGTGGGGAATTTTATCAAATGCTTAACTTTTGACTGCGTAACTCAAAATCGTACGTGCATACAAATAATTAATGACATTGGCCGCTCATTTTAATACTTATTGGAAAATTTGCCACCTCCAGCAATTTGAGATACTCCTTTTTTGTCACCGCTAACACTTCATAGATCAAACATTACACCAGTGTTGACAGGGAAAGAGTGTAACAGAAGCTTAGGGAAGATAGATAACAATGCACGTTAACTGAACACTTGTAGGAGCAAAATGCGCTTAACGACAATCCATCTGGTCACCTGTAGTCGACAATGAGGCGTATGATTAAAGTGGTATTTAAGGTAAAAGTAATCTATGAAGTGTTAGCGGTGACAAAAACGAGTATCTCAAATTGTTGGAGGTGGCAAATTCTCCATTAAGTTGGTATAAAAAATGAGTGGTTAATGTTATTAATTATTTGAATGCACATACTATTTTGAGTTACGCAGTCGAAAGTTAAGCATTTGATAAAATTCACAGAAGGTTTAGGAAGATAGACAATAATGCACGTTAACTAAACGCTTGTAGGAGCAAAATGCGGTTAAGGTTAATCCATCTGCTTACCGCATGTTGAAGAGGCCTGTCTCACTGAATTGCGCTATATATTCTTAAGAAATTAACACTGACAACTTTTGCGCAATAATAGAAATAGCTGACCTATTTCAATCGCTGTGAATCATCCATGTCATCTCACCACCTCACGGTTAAGAAAGCCAAAAGTGCGATTTTTTTTTTTTCATTTAGCGTTATCTGGCATCGAGTCACTTGTGAGCTAGCGCTGTCATCTATCGTAAATAAAACATTTGTTCATAATACTTAATGTGTACAGTGAGTCAAAATGAAACTCATACACTAGAGGAAAGCTTGTATATTTGGATGCAACAAAAAATATAACTATTACTTCATTTTAGACTTGGCTCTGATTTAACAAACACACATTTCTCTACTAACGTACAAAATAAATCAACTCCTATTTCTTATACTTACAAAGAAATTTTTTTGCTATTTTGCTTTACGTCGCACCGACACAGTTAGGTCTTATGACGACGATGGGATAGGAAAGGCCTAGGAATGGGAAGGAAGCGGACGTGGCCTTAATTAAGGTACAGCCCCAACATTTGCCTGGTGTGAAAATGGGAAACCACGGAAAACCATCCTCAGGGCTGCCGACAGTGGGATTCGAACCCATTATCTCCCAGATGCAAGCTCACTGCTACGCGCTCCTAACCGCACGGCCAACTCGCCCGGTACAAAGAAAATTAATACATTATTCTTAAGCATGCATGAAACAGGTCAAAGTAAAACTCATACACCTTCAAGTAGTTCCTGAGCCATCTCTAATAACACAATGTTCTAACAGTCAATACTTTGTAGGATACTCTTTAGCACTTTTCACGGCTCTTAAACGGTTAGGCATAGATTGTACCAACTTCCATCAATAAGATGGATCTATTTTCTTCCATTCTTCACATAAAGCCATTCTCACATCATCTCTGTTCGAAATCTGGTGTTTTCTTATCGCTAATTCCAAATAATGCCATCGAATTTCTATCACATTTAAGTCTGGTGACTGTGGAAGCGTCTCGAATATTTTCGGGCAATTATACAGCAGGCATATCCGTACTTTATGAGCTTTGTGCTTGGGGTCGTTATCTTGGTAATACTTAAATCGATCAAGTACTGCTAGATTTTGAGCACTAGGTCGTAAATGTTCTTTCAGCATATTTAGATACACATGTTGATCCTTGGTCCCATCATTAAAAGTCAACTCTCCTGGTCCACTAACTGACATGCACCCCCAGACAGTTACACCACCTCCACCATGTTTGACACTTGGACGTAGAGTGCTAGTTTTCAACTCCTCATTTGGTTTCCTTTCCATCTGATCCGAAGAGATTGTATTTGCTTTCATCTGCAAAAGCAATGGTCTTCCAGAAATCAAACCCTTTTTCTATATACACCTTAACGAAGCTGAACCTTCTCTTGCTAAGAATCTTGCTAACAAATGGTTTTCTTCCCAGCTTTTCGTCCTTGATTGTTACTTTTCTTTAGGATAAGTCGATTTTTTTTCTTTTGTTGGCTGCTTCTCAGCCATCACAGCCAGTTTCGGAGTACTAATCGCTAGATTTTTTTCACTTGTCTCACTATTCAACGTTCCTCCCTGAGGTTGAACATTTTTCTCCCACTCACTTTGTCTTTATTTTCAATGCTGCGTGTACTTTTATATCTATTTATAACGCACTCTACAGTTGTATGGTTTCCGTTCGGAATGATTTTCCTATCTTATGGTGAAAAATCATCAGTTTTCTTTCTTTTTTCGAAGAGTGTCCTCTTCTGACGCCCCATGATAGCACCGGAACTTGTCTGTACTTCACAACAAACTGAATGTGGTGTCGAAACACAAACACACATCATTTGTACTGCCCTCTTACCTGCCCATGTAGGACTATGAGTTTCATTTTGACGTGCCCCAGCAACATATAGACAAAGAATCTGTTATACCTTGCTAAGTTAAGGGATACGCTAACTAGCTTGTGGTGGCATAATAATTCAAGAAATACATTTATTGTTCCACACACAGAATGCGAACATAAATTATTGTCCGCATATCTATTCATAAACACATACAGTGGTGTATGAGTTTCACTTTGATTCACTGTATACAGCGTGCAGTTTGTATGTATCCTAGAGTAGAATAAGTTATAAGCTGATGCAATCAGCGTAAACAATATGCTACCAACCTAATAGAGAACTTGGATGCTATTACATGTGTCTGCTAGTGTCGTAATTTTCCTGTTTTGTCAAGAAATAAATATGTAATAGAAATTAGAATTATGAGATTCAGTGTGTTCCTTTTAAATTAATTCATACTTTCTTCGCTTTCTTTTCCCGTAACCTGCCGTGATACAATCACCTGTTGGAGTGACTGGGAGGGATATGGCAGCCGCACGGAATTAGCCGTACTGTATTAATATAGTCACTGTAGCACAGACTAGCTTACGCTGTTGTGCTGGCGTTGACTCGTCTGGCCAACACAGGCGGAGAGAGAAGTGCAGTACACGGAACGAAAAGTACTGTCTGGATCACTGTGGGATATCGCGGACGAATGTGCGCCCAGCTATACCCGCAAACCACCAGACGTTTCTGCGAGGCAGCACTGCATACTATGACCGAACATCCGGCCGAGTCTCTTAATGTTCGGTCCTTTCTGCCCGTGCCAAAGTGTCCGTTCAGGTAATTCCTTTGTTTGTGGTACAATTGTACCACCAACACCATCACAACATAGTCATACGATATGGTAGAGAACGGCGTGGTGTGGAGTGGATATTAAGCGTATTAAAAGGCGAATACGGAGCTCGTGTTTTCAGCGGTACTAAACATCGCAAATGCACTGCAAGTCTCGAACGAGAAACAACAAATGTTAGAGCCAAGTTGAGTAAGAAAGAGAATGGGTTCATTTCACGAGATGGTTTATTTTGTTAAACACATTGAGAATACAAAAACTGAATTATTTAAATAATTTACATAGAAGAATATTAATACAAATATTCTTAACAGTTACGAGTTACCATCACAAAAGCCTATGAAAACAATCTATATCATCGCTTGAGAACGAGTGTCACGTAAGGACATAATGCAACATTTACACCAGAAGGAAGAAATATGAAACTAAAAATTGTCCGGAAGTCCTAGGAACTGGTTTCTTATAACCAAATAGCTCAATTAATTTCTAGGTAAGGCGAAAGAAACATCCCTTCTGTACACGATTTTCTATGTTAGTTGCGCGATATTGAACCACCGCATTTGGCTGTACTCTGTGAGCTACGTGGTGCTATTTCTTAAACGACAGTATACGTAGGTGCAAGACCGATACACTATGACATGTTCTTTCCATTTTCCACCAAAAATGTATGCATACGAGACAGAAAATTCATAATCTGTGCGAAAAGCAAAAGGTGTGCGGTCTAGTGTAGTTAGATATTTACAAGTACAGCACTATCGTAATGTTCTGGCTTCCAAATATGTTGCTTTTTGTAGACGGATGAGTATACTTTCACTCAGACATCAAGATTTTACCATTGAACAGAATAAACATTCATTAATTGCATTTGATAATAAACGACAGTAGAAAAGTGATAATCTTACAAGTGTGCCATGTGGATATAAAATATATAGCTGTTTGTTTTGTTTGATTTTTATGAATGCAAAAAAAATAAACAGGGTAAATAAGTTATTGTAGTTTACGATGCTATAATATATTTTTAATGAAGAAACTTACATTGTTGAAAATATGAAGTTTAAATGTAAAAGGGATAATATTATCTGAAATCCAAAGTTTTTATATTTTTACTAACAAATTTTCTACATTTTGGTAAAAAATATTGAAAATGGATGTAAATACAAAAAAATATAAAAGATTATTAAATCATCAATCATTTTTAAATTATATTTTCATTTCTATATTGAAGATGTAGTATTATGTGAAATATGATATTCTCTAAATTTTTTATCTAATTTAACTGCTTTATTTTTAAAAATTATGTATGTAAACACAAAAGAAGAAGATTTTTTTATCATTTCTATATTGAATATATATGAATGCATTATACTAAATCTCTGATGTTGTTGATGATATTACATCAATTATTTTTTCAATTTCTATTTTCATTCACATATTGAATATGTAGCATTATGTTCTGCTTTATTTTGAAATATTGAATATGTATGTAAAACATAATAAAAACATTATATAATTTATATATTTGATGGCATTATACGAAAAATCACTGCTGATGTTGACGATAATGATGACCACGATGATGATAATGAATAATTCATGAAAGAGAAATCGTTATACTGTTTTTATTTTACTATAATAGTTCATTTTTGACTATCAATCATCACACTTCTATTCCTTTTCCTTTATCCTTCCATTTATGTTTTATCAATATTATATGTAGAAAAAATGCATCTAAACATGCATACAAATAGGATAAGAAAGATTATGTTCCTGATATGAAAGACTGAAGTGAATAAAATGTAAGTGTAAATGTAACATAACTCAAACAATACCGTTTTTTATCCTCCACCTAATAAACCTAGTAGCGTATGACAACCTTTTTCTCCGCCTTCCCTTATACACTTAGATCTATATGAAGGGAGAATGACTTCCTTCTCCTCCTAATAAACCTTGTTGTGTATTACAACCATTTTCTCCCCCTAGTATTTCTCTTCTTCTCCCACATGGAAAGTATTACTTCATATGTACGTTTGAAGTTTCAGTTCAATGACATTATTAACGCAAGTATAACAGACTCGTAAATGATAAAAAACAAAAATGTTACGTGCTTTTCATCTATGAGTTTTATGATTTAATTCTTGTAGGCTTCACCTAATTCTGCTGCTAAACGGGATGAAAGGTGACCTGGAAGTAAGGTTAACATGTGTGTTTACCTAACCGTCACATATAGAGTCTTTACCCTCTGATCTTACAAAATCATAATCAGATTGAAAAGATGTAGATGAGGATAGAATGTTGTTATAACATTATAACTTAACTTTGTAACTAGAAACGTAAACCAATCATCCTACACGAACTTTATTGTCTCCCCTTAAAAGAGATGAATACATGAGGTAACTTATAGATGTGGGTAACACGTGTGATAAACTTCTCTATAAACGATAACCTAACCACACTCTCTCTTCTTTAAATATGTCTTCAATTACCATCTCCTGTTAGAAGTGATGAACTGGTAAAGTTCATTCAGTGTAGGATTGCAGTCAGAAAGGACACCCGTCCGTAAAAGAGTAGCAAATCCACACGACAACCTCAGGTATAGAAAAAAGTATTATTATGTTTATCTCCTTTGCCGAATGGTTAGCGATGTGGTCTTGACGTACTGCCGCCTGAGCCATGGAGGCAGCTAGTATATGTTATTTATTATTAAATTATGATTCCGTTTGAACATTAGTAATAAAAAGGAGGCGTTAGGGAACCGTCACAGTCACAAAGCCCGGCTATTATTATCCGTTTCCTCAGCTGAATGGTCAGCGTTGGAGATGATCATTATAAATAATAATGATAATAATAATAATAATAATAATAATAATAATAATAATAATAATAATGTTTCTACTTGTCTAATACCTATAGGGTTATTTAAAAAGCAGAATCACCAGCTGACTTGAAAATTACTCTTCATCATATATTTTGCTAATGCGAAATCTTTGACTATTTTTAACAACTAGCTGCTAGGCGGCGAAACCTCTGCAACAGTAGTCTGATATGTCACAAGCGGGATCTGTTAGTCATTCGATTAGACTAACTCATGAAGACGCCGCATAGGTGGAGCGGTGATATATCTCTTGCGCGATCTGTTCGTCATTTGCTTTCATTAATTTACGAAAGTCCCCCCAAAAGCCTTGATTAAATTCCAATACTCTCCGCAGTGCTCATATGGAGTGAGGGCATATAACACTGTTGATGGCACTGATCTCTACATATGGATGGCTGGTAGCTTGGGTAGCAGTAAGCCGAATAGATGATGACTGGCGCAGTAAGATGGCAGCGAGCGCACAGTGCAGTAGACCACGAGGAGCGCGCTTGCTTTGTTTATGCTTCGTTCAGGGACGCCAGGCCTCCTGATTGTAGTTGAACGGGTGTTCTGTGCTGTGTTATAGTAGTGTACTTTGCGAATTTAAGTCGGTTGCCTTGTAGTATGCCTGTAAATTACAAGATTCAATGTGTATGTGCTTATATGAAATCTGAATGAAGAGTACGGGGTATTAACATGCTGCAGTATTCAGCTTATGGATGTACAAACAGAACCGATCAGCAGAAGGAGAAGTCATTTCATCGGTGCATTTTATCTTCTTCTACTACTTTATCTGTTTACCCTGCAGGGTCGGTTTTTTCCCTCGGACTCAGTGAGGGATCGCCTCAAGGGCAGTGTCCTGGAGCTTCAGACTCTGGGTCGGGGGATACAACTGGGGAGGTTGACCAGTATCTCGGCCAGGCTGCCTCACCTGCCATGCTGAACAAGAGCCTTGTGGTGGATGGGAACATTGGAAGGGATAGACCAGGAAGAGGGAAGGAAGCGGCCGTGGCCTTAAGTTAGGTACTATCCCGGTATTTGCCTGGAAAAGTGGGAAACCACGGAAAACCACTTCCAGGATGGCTGGCGTGGGAATCGAACCCACCTCTACTCAGTTGACCTCCCAAGGCTGAGTGGACTCCGTTCCAGCCCTCGTACCACTTTTCAAATTTCGTGGCAGAACTGTTAATCGAACCAGGGCCTCCAGGGGTGGCAGCTAATAACACTAACCACTACACCACGGAGGCGGACGGTGACTTTTATACTGTACATAGTAATCTTCCTAGGGTAGTGTTTTGAGTTTTAGGTTTATTGTATCTCATTTCGCAGATTCTGGGGGAAAAATGGCAATTAATTTTTGTAGGTTTCTTGTCTCGAGACCCGAACTTCTAATATCATGGATTAGGCGTATCAGGTGGGAGAATTGGTAGCCTTCTATAACAGATGTTCTCTGGTCGGATCGCTCTGAGGAAGACTGTTTTGATAGAACTGGCCAAAGTGCACGCCTTAGAAGTGATGCACAGCCAACTGTTTTCAGTTTTCCTGAACATTTACTGCAAGTAAAGATTTACTTATATTTTTATTTATTTGTCATCATTAACCTGACGGTTTTGATGAAATAATTGACGTGATGTTATAACAATCTTAGAAAATGAAGTCTGGAGGAGTTCTAGACCTTATTTACATCAGTAATAATTATGGGTTTCAGACACTGGAGTGGTGGGAGAAGGGAAAGTGCGGTGGGTGTTTTAGGCTATCCCATTATATTTGTGGTATTTGGGGCTCTTTTAAGGGGTGTTACATATTTATGATGATGACCATCAATATTGCTTTGCTAGCTGAATTTAATTAAAGTCTGTAATAGTTATTTAGGGTAACAATTTATGTGCTGGAAGGAAGTGATAAAACCATAACCTTAATTTACTCTATTCATTGTCATAGGCTTACAAGTGGCAAGGGTGTTTTGGTCACATTTCCCCACCCTTTCATTGTTACACCCCTTAGTTTCATGTCATTTTCAAGCAGTAGAAAATTTTTTTCGGCCGTTATTATACATTCATTTTTAAAGCTATCCCGGCGATTTACTGACCTCGGAATGACGTGTCAGTGATCCCAATGTCCTTGTGCTTTGAGTGAACATGTCTCTATATTTTTAATTATTCCAATGCGCCATTAATTGCGATTTAATATTGACTATATTATCATTGATTCCCCATAAGGAGAGCTCTAGGATGGGTACGCCAACATGGCGGACCGCGCGCTCAACTTGGCGTACTTTCTCCTGCAGCGGAGAGCTGCCATCAGCGATCCATGTAATAGAGATCAGTGGTTGATGGTTATTTGTCCGTCGGATGGAGACGTAAAGCCTTGAGCAGACCTCTCGGTGCTATTCGACAGGAGAAGGCTATGTGCCACTACCGGCTTTCATCCCTCTCCCTTCCTACTATCATATATCATGTCATTCATTTCATCTCATTATCTTCCCTGATGAGGTTGACGTCATGAAGGGAATCCGGTTATTAAAAAATCCATCTTAAAACATTCATCTCACCACAAACCCGACACCATAGAGAAACGGGACAAGGAATAGCCACACGTTACAGTAGGTTATAACGTCATGCACCCTTAGTCAGCAGTCCACATTTCAAATTACCCGCGCTGTGACGTCACACCTCTGTCAGGAGAAGGCCTGCGCGTTCAGTTATGTAAAGATAAGCATGTATTTTTTAATTGCCGGCGCTTATTATGTCATAGCTCCGTCACTCCTCTAAGGGGAGACGGGCAAATAGCCTGTGTGTGAAGTTACGTTACCGTTCGTGGCCAAGGTTAGGTTAATACACGTATTAGTCACACCTACAATTCACCTCACTAGTTCGGCTCCTCCAAGGGGAATCCGTCTGAGGTTAGGTTGGCATTCCTCGTAGCGAGGTTAGGTTAACACACCATAACCTCAACTACCAGTCACCTAACCAATTGGACTCCTCCAAGGGGAGCCTGTGTGTGAGGTTAGGTTAGCGTTCGTGCGCAAGGTTAGGTTAACACGTCATAATGACGTCCTAACCTCATCTGCAGGTCACCTAACCTATTTGTGGCTCCTACATGGGCGCCGGATCGATTCGGCTCCTCCAAAGGGGTCCGTGACCTTTTCGACTCTTCTCCTCCAAGTGGGGCCCGTCCGATTCGGATCCTCCAAAGTGGTCCATGAGGTTAGCATTGCTCTCGTACGTACGGGTATGACGTCATAACCTCACCTAGCGGTCAACAACACTCCAGGTTGGCCAGTGAGCTTAGCATTGCACTCATACGTATGCGTATGACGTCATAACCTCACCCAGGGGGTAAGAAAGCACCCCAAATCATTCCCTGGCCAATCAGGCCCCTCCTATGGAGTCTGTGAGGTTAGGCTTGCTCTCGTACGCAATGGTATGACGTTATTCCGCGTACAACGGTCTGGAACCTACATAGCCTTACTACTCAACTAAAGGTCAATGACCTGGTTCTAGAACCTACATAGCCTTACTACTCAACTAGGGGCCAATGACCTCGTAAGAAAATGCTGACTCAGCACCAGGGGCGGCCGTACCTTATGTACTGAAGTGCTGCAGCACATTGCCTATTTGAAAAATAAATTACTTTAAAAATATTATCTACAATCAAATACAGTGCACTGAAAAAGACGTCAGCCAAAGAATAGGAAATTATTCAACTCCCATCACAACTAGGCAACTACTCGTGCACTCCACCACGGGTGGCTGTGCGATCTCAGCTCAGCGAGAATTTCAAAGATTTTTGCCAGAAACCAGGAACTCTGCCTTTTGTGCATGCGTGCCCAACTTTCCCGATAGGCTGTGGAAACAACAGCGAAGACCGCCAAGACCTCACTTCACAGCGATTCTTCGCTCAACCACAGAGAGGCAGCACTTGAATCACGACCGATAAAAGAACGTGGCAGGGGCACCCTCTTGACTCGGCGGTAGTATTTAAGAGGGTATCGCCCAAAGCAAATGGTAAAACAAAATACTATAGAGCTGTTCCCGCCAGGTCTTTTAGTACCAAGGAGGATAAAATACTGCCAAGTGCTGTCTACATGTTGAAGGGCAGGGAGATTCTGCAGTTCTACCCGAGTATGCTGCATGTTACATGTTTCGCACCCCTCTTCCACATGAGCTGACACTTACCCGCTGGGGTGCTGAACACATAAAAGGCATTAAACCTGTCGTAAATTAATTCGATGAAACAGAAGCTTCCTGCATCACCAAAGCCAAGAAATTGCTCGAATGTCCCACACTTGCTTTCCTTGCATATATTAAGACACAGTTTTGTTTTACACCAGACGCTATTCTCAGGTTGGAAAGTGCAACCCGTCCGCTCAAGGATACTCTGGATATCACTGACGATGTTTCCAGAAAAGAAATACCTGGACCAGTGGTATATGCTCGTTCTTCCAGGCTGCAGAAGATTCCTCAACGCAATCCTGATTTTGAAGATATGAAAATCATCATTTCAGTATTGTGTCTGTCTGTTAGGTCATCAGCCCAGAGGCTGGTTGGATCCTCAAATAGCACCACCAAAGGTTATGCGGTTATAAGGAAACCCCAAAAACCAATGGAAGCACCAACATGAGGCGTACTAGGCAAGATGAGGAGTGAGGTAGTTTGCCATTGCTTTCCTCACTGGGTCAGAAAGTACTATTGCAGCACAGCTGACCCTATGAGCAGCACCTTTCATAACACTCAGATGCACTAGTCATGCTCCGAATATCATTCCTCAGCACTACGCACACCCCAGCAACTTCCATATTGTCACAGCCATGGATGTTGACTGGGACTTTGGTAGAAGCTACACTTTACTCTGGCCTGTGCCAAGAGATGGATGCAAAAGGACTGTATCCATCAAGAAATGACAGCAGGCAGATTTCAGTATTACAGGGAGAAAATACACAAGAAAATTAACCCTAGAACCTGCAGCATTAGCATATATGCCCTACGCTTCAATGACGTCATGTTCCATTGAAATAACTTTTCCTTCATACAAGAATGTGTTACATGATAACAGAAAATTGTTTACGCCAGAAAATTTTGGTATGTATGTAGTTATCTACTGCAATGCCAAAAAATAACCAACAAAATAACGAGTATTCTACGTGTGATTTTGATGAATATGTTTAACAACGTGAACTGTTGTTGAATAAGCACATAAATGAATCTGACAAAGCTGAGAAAAACCGAAAATTATTGGTGCCAGTAATGATCCACGAAGCAAAACCTAAACAATGGCAACAAAAATCATTTTAAGCATACAAGAAACCTAAAATGAAGGTCTAAAATTCTGAGCCCTACTTGTAAGGGTGGGACTAGGAAGAATCCAATGTTCAAGAAAATGTTAAAACAAATATCCTGTACAATTACTCCATGTAAATCACTTTCAAAACCAGAGGTCATTGAAATCTAACTGCAGGATAAAAAGTCTGAATCCGTTCTGTACCGAAAGATTTAGAATAGGAAAGTGTGATATAGTCGCAAAGTGTAGCGACGGAAAATTTCTGCTTTCGACTAGCGGAAGTGTTTGCCTGTCAGCTGTATCGTGATATATCGTAACAAACTGGTGGCTCGCGTGCTGCGCTTTACCGTGTCCAGAGCAATTGTGTTCAAATAATGTAGTTTGCAATTCAGTAATGAGCACCTATATCTAAAAGACAACGAAACCTAGACATGAATAACCATTAAAATCAACAACCACAACACAGTGTCCTGGGAAACGTTGCCGTATATGAAAATTAATAGAAATGGTATTTTGTACAAGAACAGAAAAATGTCTTCCCTTCCTTTAGAAACTCAGAGGAGAGTATTAGTTTAATGTAACCCAAATTGCTTTGACACGCACATTTTATAAACAAAATCCTTACTATTATTTGTGTATGCCCAGCTGCTTGGTTAAATGGTCAGCAGCGTCGAGGCTTTCGGTTCAGAAGGTCGCGGGTTTGATTCTCGGGGGGGTCGTGGTTTTAATAGCGTTTGTCCCAACACACTCCTATCCATACACACACAACACACTATACTACTATCCACCACAGAAAGGAAGGTTTGACGTCAGGAAGGGCATCCAGCAATAAAACAAGACAACGTCCACATTTGTAACACAGTTTACACACACGACCCCACCAGGGTATGGCTAAAACGGTAGTAAAGGGCACTATGTCACAAGTACACAATTTTACAGAAGAGCTAAAGGTATGTTTCTCTGCCGTATATTAATGAAAATCTTCGTAAGTTCTTTTACATAATAATACGGATATATTTTCTATTTTAACTCCTACTTCTCAAATCTTGATTATTTTTTCATTTGTTTTGTAAGTATGCATAACTTGATGCCTTTTACCTCAAACTGGCTAGCTTGATTATTACTGCGTGTAGGAGATAGTGTTTTGCACCCGGAAAAGAAGTGTAGAAAGTACAGTAAACATATGTCAAAACCTCAATTTCGTAAAGAAAAATGGACATAATGCCATTCATCTCCGCTGCAAAGAACGGAATCCCTTTGTTAGTTCGCCATATTCAACATAAGTCAGTCTAATAATAATAATAATAATAATAATAATAATAATAATAATAATAATAATAATAATAATAATAATAATAATAATAATAATTAAAACTTCAGCATTCGTAACACTATTCGAAACACAGTAACAAAATTCTTGAGACGCCACACTGTGGCTGGTGTAAACCAGCCAATTCAAGGACAAGCCACCAAATTTTGAAATAAACTAATCTTATCAGAACAGCTCTTGAGGCGGCTGTCCATAGTTTAAAACATAAAACAAATCAACGGACAAGTTTTTGAACAATTGGAATAGCACCCTTCTTGTTCTTCTTACAAGTAGCTTTACGTCGCACCGACACACATAGGTCTTATGGCGACGATTGGATATGAAAGGGCTAGGAGTGGGAAGGAAGTGGCCGTGGCCTTAATTACGGTACAGCCATTTGCCTGGTAATAATAATTTCGTGTGGTTATTTGTAGCCGAGTGCAGCCCTTGTAAGGCAGACCCTCCGATGAGGGTGGGTGGCATCTGCCATGCGTAGGTAACCGCGTGTTATTGTGGTGGAGGATAGTGTTATGTGTGGTGTGTGAGTTGTAGGGATGTTGGGGACAGCACAAACACCCAGCCCCCGGGCCATTGGAATTAACCAGTGAAGGTTAAAATCCCCGACCCGGCCGGGAATCGAACCCGGCACCCTCTGAAGCGAAGGCCAGTACGCTGACCATTCAGCCAACGAGTCGGACCATTTGCCTGGTGTGAAAATGGGAAACCACGGAAAACCATCTTCAGGGCTGTCGACAGTGTGGTTCGATCCCTCTATCTCACGAATGCAAGCTCACAGCACTATAACATACTTGTAATCAATAATAAGTTTTTACGGGTATGTTATAGTATTCTAAGTGTTATATTTCGTGTTTCGATATACTGACAAACTTAAAGGTTATATAAAGAGAACAAAATTCATTTTAAATCAAAATAGTAGTTATAAGAAACTAGCCTAGTTATAAAGTTTTCAAGTAGCTAACAAATAACTTCAGTTTTTAATAAGGTGGTAACAATATAAAATATTTCTCGTTTCATGGACGCAAGTGTTCCACGTAAGTTACTTGTTTCAAAATAAACATCTCAATTTATACGTAAAACCTCATTTTCGGACCTTGTAACATACACAGCTATTACATTTTATGTTACTATTGTTACGTATTCAAACCTTTGCTATTTGCTTTACGTCGCACCGACTCAGATAGGTCTTATGGCGGCGATGGGATAGGAAAGGCCTAGGAAGTGGAAGGAAGCGGCCGTGGCCTTAATTAAGGTACAGCCCCAGCATTTGCCTGGTGTGAAAATGGGAAACCACGGAAAACCATCTTCAGAGCTGCCGACAGTGGGGCTCGAACCCACAATCTTCCGAATACCGTATTCAAACCAACTAACAACATACGAGTTACCTTTTGGTGTCGTACATTTAACTGAAGTCTCCTAGTGTATTGTAGACTTTCATGCGTGGACTGTTCTAGAAGAAAATAATTTGTGTTCAGAACTTGAGGGCGATCACATTCTCAAAGTTATACCAGACGTATTTGAGCCCTCACCGTCTCCACTATCTAGAAGGAGCCTAGCCGAGGTAGTAAAGGCCTGCTCCATTCCCCGCCAGGAAGCCATAAAATTTAGAAACGAAATTTCACTTCTGAAGACACAAATGGACCTGGGGTCCACTACAACCAAAGTGAGTACCATGTTAATTAGTGGGGGCAATGGTGGCCGGGTGTACAACTAGCCGCTCAATCCAACTTAGTGCCAACGTTACCTTCCACTCATCCAAGGGCCTTCATGGCCACCGAGCTCGATAGCTGCAGTCGCTTAAGTGCGGCCAGTATCCAGTAATCGGGAGATAGTGGGTTCGAGCCCCACTGTCGGCAGCCCTGAAGATGGTTTTCCGTGGTTTCCCATTTTCACACCAGGCAAATGCCGGGGCTGTACCTTAATTAAGACCACGGCCGCTTCCTTCCAATTCCTAGGCCTTTCCTCTCCCACCGTCGCCGTAAGACATATCTGTGTTGGTGCGACGTAAAGCAAATAGCAAAAAAAAGCCTTCATGGCCTGTATGGAGATGACTCTACTTTGCTTTCTTTTTTTATTGCGGTTTCATATATACTCTACTTTTAATATGATTTCTAGAACTCTAAGTTATATTGTCGACATCTACAAGAATACTTCAAACTCCAAATGTAAAATACATATCTATAACTCGAAGTTACGGAGAAAATACAGTTTGCTCGAGTTACCGGACAATGAAATATTCCAATTGGAAGGAACAGGTTGTAGATGCTGTGATCATATTTCATTACTTTGGCTAGGAACAACTTCCCTTGATGAGAGCGTGTTTAATTAGAAAACTTCTTGAAGAACAGAACGCTGTAGAGGAATAGCCAAATGAACCTGGCAGAGTACTTTCCAAAGACATCAATCACATATGAAACACATAAAATCCTGAGTAGGAGCAAGGCTCCTGGAAATGATGCGCTCAGAAGTGTTGACTGTGTTAGAAGAAACTGGCATGACGGGGTATTCCAGTTAATGTCTAAAATGTATGGTGCAAGAAGTGATGTCCAATTTTTAAAATAATGTTGTCATTCTTATTTCGAAAAAGGCAGGTGCTGACAAGTGGGAAAACTACCACACTATTAGTTTAGTATCCCACACTTTAAAAAATGTAACACTTATTATTTCCAGAAGAATGGAGAGACAAATTGCAGCTGAGTTAGGAGAACATTAGTTTGACTTCAGAAGAAAATTAGAAACACACGATGGAATATTGACTTTACGTTTTAGAGTATCAAATTAAGAAGGTCGTAGATCTAGAACGTCGTTCGACAGTGTTGATTGGACTAAACTATTTGAGATCATGAAGATGATCGGGATCAGATGCCGAGAAAAAGGGATTGTCTAAAATCTGTACAATGGTCAGTCTGTAGTGATAAGAAAAGAGGGCTATGAAAAAGAAGCAGCAATCCAGGAAGAAGTGAGACAAGGCAGCAGTTTGTCTCTTGTCCTTTTCAATGTTTATATAACACAGATGGTAAAGGAATTCAACTAGGTATATGGAAAATGAATAATAACCAAAAGAGATGGAAATTAAAACTGTGAGATTTGCTGATGTAATTGTTATTTTATCTGAGATTGCAGAAGATCTGGAGAATTTGCGGATTGGTATGGACATAGTCTTGGTCCGACTCGTTGTTTGAATGGTCAGTGTACTGGCCTTCAGTTCAGAGGGTCCCAGGTTCGATTCCCGGCCGGGTCGGGGATTTTAATCGTTTCTGATTAATTCTTCTGGCTCGCGGACTGGGTGTTTGTGTCCGTCCTAACACTCTCCTTTTCATATTCACACAACACACTACACTACCAACCACCACAGAAACACGCAATAGTGATTACATCCCTCCACATAGGGTTGGCATCAGGAAGGGCATCCGGCCGTAAAACAGGGCCAAATCCACATATGTGTGACCCCACACTGTGGGAAAAGCGGTAGGAAAAAATGAGAAGAAGTATGGACACAGAGATGGAGTGCAAGATGAAAGTAAATAAATCCTAAGCAAAGGTAATGGAAAGCAGTCGAATGAAGTCAGGTGATGTAGATTAAAAAAGGAAGTTGGCAGTCCTGAAGATGGTTTTCCGTGGTTTCACATTTTCAGACCAGGCAAATGCTGGGGCTTTACCTTAATTAAGGCCACGACCACTTCTTTCCCACTCCTAGCCCCTTTCCTCTCCCATCGTCGCCATAAGACCTATCTGTATCGGTGCGACGTAAAGCAACTAGCAAAAAAATAAGAAGTAGATGAATATTGTCACTTGGGTAGTAGAATACCAGTAACGATGGCAGATGTAAGGCGGACTTAAAATGCAGATTAGCACAAGCAAGGAAGGCCCCTTCTTACGAAAAGAAATTTTCTCGTATCAAACATTGATATACAAATTAAAGACGGTTTTCAAGACGTTCGCTTGGAGCGTGACATTATATGGAAATAAAACTTGGACAATAACTTGCTCAGAAAGAAACGGGACAGAACCTCTCGAAATGTGGTGTTACACAATAATGCTGAAGGTGAGGTGGGATAGATCGGGTCACGAATGAAGAGATACATTGACAGGTCACGTCTTGAGATATACGGGACTTGTTCAGTTAGTTTTAGGGTGAAGTGATGACGGTAAGAACGGTATGGGTAGACAAAGGTATGAATATGACAAACAAATCAGGGTAATGTGGGATGTAGTAGTTAAGTAGAACTGAACAATTTAGAACAGGATTGAGTGGCAAACAGAGCTGGACTGATGACCCAAACCACAACAACAACAAATAATATATGCTGACATCAATCGTTTTAAAACATTATAGTCGTGGACGTAGAACAGGTTAACATTAGTAACAATAATTAGGCAGTAGACACAAATTAGTCTTACTTGATTTGTAGAGTAGAGTGCATTTCCTCTATATCTCAAATCACCGACAACTCGAAGAATTTTCTATCTCCGAAAGAACTTCTGGAAATTAAAGTTCCACTGTAATATTCCTCTTCTACTACCGCTTTTCCCACATTGATGACGTCGCGGGTGCAAACCACATGGCATCTGTGGGACTGGCCCTGTTTTACGAACGGGTGCCCTTCCTAATAATAAAAATAATATAACAATAATTAGTTTTACTTCTCACTAACTGCCTTTACTGTTTTCGGATACACCGTGGTGCCGGAATTTTGTCCCGTAGAAGTTTCTTAACGTGCTAGTAAATCTACCGACATGAGGCTGACATATTTGAGCACATTCAAATACCATCGGAGTAAGTCGGGATCGAACCCGCCAACTTGTGCTCAGAAGGCCAGAGCTCTACCGCCTGAGCTACCCAGCCCGGTGGTGCCCTTCCTGGCGCCAACCGTACGCGGTCGGATGTATTTACTATTGAGTGTTGCTGTGGTGGTTGGTAGTTTAATGTGTTGTGTGAGTATGGAAAGGGGAATATTACGATAAACACAAATATTCAGTCCCCGAGTCAGAGGAATTTACAGGACGCGATTGAAATCTCCGACCCGGCCTGAAATCAAATTCGAAGGCCTCCACGCTGACCATTTAGCCAAGAAGCTGGACTGTTCGACTCTAATACTCTAGCAAAAATAATGGGTTTTAAAATCGTTTTGCAGTAAAACCAATTAACTGCCTGATCACAATTTGTGGATCTATTTTGCTGCGTAAAGTTTGAAGCAATCCTCAAGTTGGCAGGGCCACTTTTTTTTTATTTTCACTATGGTCCAGAACTTGTTCAAACCTGTGCACGAAAGAGCTGAATTGTTAAAAAAAACATTACTGTAGTTGTAGAAAGTTACTTGTTGGAAGAAAGTAGGCTGTTCAGATTTTGTTTCATCTCCTTGCCTTTGAAGAATGGTAAATCATATTGTTAAATAGACAATCTGTAATTCCAGGATATAATTTTGTTTATTATACGGTAGTCCATGTTATATCTGTTATATACGGAAGGCGGGAGTCTAATTAAGAATTATCTCCATTTGGGACTCATGATGTATGACAGTTCTGTAGGCTATAATATTGTAAATTAATAACTGATGTATACTTCTCACAGTCAATATACAATATACAATAAAAATGCGATTATTCATTGAATATCTTATAAATAATGTTTATTATTATTATTATTATTATTATTATTATTATTATTATTATTATTATTATTATTATTTACAGTAGTATGATAATGAAGTTAAAACATAACTAAACAACAATAAGAGTACAACAAATAATTCCATGAAAAGAAAATATTTCCGTAACTTAAAGTGAAGAGCAAATAAAACGCACTGATAGACAACTTGCAAAATACTCCTTATCACGATACAATCCGAACTCAGTTGAGTGCTCCATGAAGCTATCCATTCCACGACCGTGAACAACAGATCGTCGCTGCCACCTCGTATTTCACAATGCTCTTCCTATCCACGCCTCACAGCCACACATGGATATGCAGTCCATCAGAACATTTTTCGTTGTGTTCCTTTTCCTACTCTGAAGGAAAATGAACCTTACCGCACCGGACTGTACAAATGCATGTTTGTATGGCGTACATATTTACGCAAAACGTATTTTATGTATTTAATGTAACCTGTCATCCTCCATTCACCTCACATGAACCCCATCGCCGAATCCAGTTAATCATCAATCGAGTTCATTCCTAACTTAGCCTTTATCTCCTCATTCCGAGTACCCTCGTGCCATTGTTCCCCTCCATTCGTACCAGCGATCATTCTCGCTAGTTTCTTGTCAATTACTTCTAACTTACGAATAAGGTATCCTGAGTCCACCCAGCTTTCACTCCCGTAAAGAAAAGTTGATCTGAAAACATACCGGAGCTGACTTATTTCTTACAAAACACTGTCGAACGCAACAGCGAGCTCACTGCATTAGTTTTGCTGCATCTTGATTCAATCTCACTTCACTACCATCCTGAGAGAATATACATGCTAAATGCTTGAAATGATCTACCTGTTCCAACTTTGTATTCCCAACCCGACACTGAATTTTCTTAGATTCCTTACCTACTGACATCACTTTAGTCTTGGAGAAGCTAATTTTCATATCATACTCAATGTAAACTATGAACAACAATAAAAAATTTCAGCCTTGTCTTAGTCTGTAAGTACCTTGAACTAAGAGCTACCATCAATTCTCATTGCAGCCCAATTGCTAACATAAATGTCTTTCATTGTTTTTAATAATCTACCCTTAATCCCATAGTCCGGAGTGGCTAACATCTTTTCCCTCGGTACTCTGTCATAAGCTTTCTCTAGATCCACGAAACATAAATACAACTGTCTATTCCTTCGAAGCATTTTTCAATTACCTGACGCATACTAAAAATGTGATCCTAATAGCCCCTGTGTAGTCTGAAACCACACTGGCTTTCATCCAACTTAATCTCAACCACTGATCGCACCCACACTACCTTGCCTGGTATACTGATCAATGAAATAGCGTACCTCGATATTTGTTGCAATCCTTACCGTTCCTTTCCGTATACTGTAGACAGGTGTAATTACTGATTTCGTCCAATCAAAAGGTAACTTACTAACATTTCATGCTAATTTCATTACTCTATGAAGATATTTTATCCCTGTCTTCCCACTATATTTTACTATTTCAGGTCTAATTTCATCCAGTCCTGTTGCTTTATGACTGGATTTCATTTACAATCCTTTCCACTTCCTTGAGCGTAATTTCACCAACATCATTATCCTCCTCCCCATGAGCTCGATTATTCGCGACGTTACCAGAAAATCCTCCTTTTACGTTGAGAAGTTCTTCAAAATACTTTTTTGACCTGCCCGGTGATCCCTGGGATCGACTGTAAGTTCACCTGATTTACGCAAAACACTATTCATTTCCTTTTTCCCTGCCTTTCTAAGATCCCTTATTACTGTCAAGAAAGCTTTCCCTGCCGCTTGACCTTGTCTTTCCGAAATCCTCCTACGACTTCTTATATTCAACAATTATTTGTTTCGCTCTGCGTCTTTCATCTACGTACAAATCCCTGTCTGCATCGGTCCTTGTTTGGAGCCATTTCTGATATATCTTTCAGTATTATTTCCCACTCTCGCATCGGAATCGCCTGTTAACACTATTCTATCCTTGCTGTTTGCCCTGACTACGATGTCACTCAGTACTTCATAAAACTTGTCAAAAACTCTCCATTACGTTTACAAACAGCCGTCACTTCGTCACTCCACCAAAATGTTCGCTTTTTCCCCAACTTTACCCACGGTTATTACTAGGCATTCCCTTGCTGTTTATACTACAGCATCCCTGTGTTCGACACATTATCTTTCTATGTATTGAACCTGCTTACTGTCTATTGCTCGGAACCTTTCACTACTCATATCTATGCACTTCTGTCTTATTTCCTCGTCCTGAAGTTATTCTACCCTTATTCGTCTGCAGACAGATTCTACTTTCTCTATCCTATACCTAGAGATACTTAGTTCACTACATAGCAGATAGTGGTCTGTGTCATCAAAATATCCCCGGAATACTCGCACATTCCAAACAGATTTCCTGAATTCAAAGTCGTTATAAAACAGTCTATTACGGATCTGATGCCCCTATTCTCCCGTGTGGAATGGTGAATAACCTTGCTTGAAAAATGTATTCGTAACTGCTAATCCCATACTAACACAGAAGTCCGGTAAACGCTTCCCACTCCTATTAGCTTCCATACCGTTTCCTCATTTACCCATCACCATTTCTAATCGTTCACTCGTATTTCCAGCTCTCTCATTGGAATCGCCTCTTAACACTATCCTATCCTTGCTGTTGGCCCTGACTACGGTGTCACTCATTGCTTCATAAAACTTGTCAACTTCATCCTCACTTGCTCCTTCACATGATGGAATACACTGCGATAATTCTCGTCCCAATTCCTGCAAGTACTAAAAAGCTACACGCATCATTCGCTCATGTACGTAAACAATGTTGCATGCAGTAGTTCCTGATGAACAATCCTACACCACTCTCTGCCCTTCCAATTTTACCACCTGTTAATAATACTTTATAATCTCCTATTCTCACCTCGTTATCTCCCCTTACCCGAATATCATTAATTCCTAACACATCCAAACGCATCCCTTCTGCTGACTCAGCCAGTTCTACTTTCTTTTTCCCGTAAGCCCCATTAATATTGATAGCTTCCTCATCGAATTCCATTTCGTCCATTAAGTTGTTTGCAAGGGGTTCCTCGCCTGTCAGATGGAAGTGGGACTCCTTTACCCCCATAGGCCCGAGGCTTGCTTAAAATGTTCTGAACTTGGAAAAATTCTGTGAAGCAGGGTGCTACCCTACGTACTCATAGACATAGTCCCAGTGAGGATCTTTTTTCTGAGCTCAATGGCTTAGAATATTTCCCAGGTGCTCACTCCTTTTCCTATGCAACTGTTATCCCAACTCTCAGAACCACTTACTAGGCTACTCAGCCGTTGCACATGGTTCTCGAAGTAGAGTACGACGTGACTACAGTAATATACAAAATGCAGCAAAGCAAAGTCATCTCCGTACAGGCCATGAAGGCCCTTGGAGGAGTGGAAGGTAAAGGCTTCCACCATTGTTAACCTCGGCACGTGATTGGGTAGAGTGGTTAGCTTTACGCCCGGCCGCCTTTGCCCCCAGAAATTAACCTGGTACTCATTTTTGGTGTAGGCTGAGTGAACCTCAGGGCCATATGCACCTCCGGAAGTGGAAATCTCCTTTCTTAAATTTTAGGACTTCCTGGCGGGGATTCGAACGCACGTCCTTCCGGGTGCGCCGAGCACGCCTTTACCGCCTCGGCCAGGCAGCCCCTACAGTAATATACACCACGGATAATTGTGGAAACGACAGAGGAAAATATAACAGCTACATGTATGTTCAAAAATAATCCTAAACTTTCAGCTATAGCTAACAATGGTACAATTAAATTTGCTCTTGGAGGGTGCTGGACAGGCCTGGTTTAAAGTATGAGAAAAGATTAGCAGTTAATAGTTTAATACACGAGGTCGCACCATAATGCGCGTCACTTGGGTTATTAAAATGAAACGATGTCCTTTTATTAAGCGTTTCACCAAATACAAACAACAGCATCAGAATAGACCTCACGGGAAAGGCGTTGGCCATGAAACAAAACGATCCTTTCGATAACTTACCTGAGGCATTGTTTGGAGTAGGAAGATTTTAGAGTAACAGAATGTTCGCTTTAAACTATCGTTTGATAAATAACGTTTTTAACACTACATTACATCGTTGTTATAGAGCTAAGTAACGTGATAACAGAAAAACGCGCCGATAGCTGTTGGAGCAAGCTTTCGTTCACAGGGCGTCATTGAAACTGTTCCTACATTCGGTGGGTAGCTGTTAAATATCAGATATCTCGATCGATGTGTTTACTTCTCGTTATCTTCCTCAATATATCGTAATTAGCCTCATAAACGAGTGCACTTGTGAGCTCGTAGGACCAAGCACGAACAAATTAATAGTTTGTTTCTTGAAAATATTCCATACATGGTCATAGTTGTGATAAAACTGAAGATATATTCTGGGATCCGTGCAGTCGAGTGGCAATTTTCCACGTGACTCCGTGGTGTAGTGGTTAGTGTGATTAGCTGTCACCCCCGGAGGCCCTCGTTCGATTCCCAGCTCTGCCACGAAATTTGAAAAGTGGTACGAGGTCTGGAACGGGGTCCACTCAGCCTCGGGAGATCAACTGAGTAGAAGAGGGTTCGATTCCCACCTCAGCCATTCTGGAAGTGTTTTTCCGTGGTTTCCCACTTCTACCCTAGCCAAATGGCGGGATGGTACCTCACTTAAGGCCACGGCCACTTCCTTCCCTCTTCCTTGTCTACCCCTTCCAATCTTCCCATCCCCCACCAAGGCCTCTGTTCAGCATAGCAGGTGAGGCTGCCTGGGCGAGGTACTGGTCATCCTCACCAGTTTCATCCCCCAACCCAATGTCTCACGCTCCAGGACACTGCCCTTGAGGCGGTAGATGTGGGATCCCTCGCTAAGTCCGAGGGAAAAACCGACCCTGGAGGGTAAACAGATGAAGAAAGAAAGAAAGAAAGAAAGAAGACTACAAAAATGTAGCATAAACTTCATCGTATCACCTAGAATTATACGATCCTCCTTTCACCCTCTTGTCACACACAGTAACTTCTGAAAAAAGGTATCCAGTGGTAATGATGCAGTAGTAGATTTCCAAAACTTTTGTTTTCTGTAGGCCTACATGTAGTTAATCTGAAAGTCTAATGCCTGTTGCTCACGGTCAAATTTTTGGTAAAATTATTTGACAAAAGATTTGACAAAAATTTCTTAACATCTTTTATCAAATATGTTGTGTTGTACACGGTAAAATATTTCTTCAAACTCATACCAGTGCCATCTGTTGGTCAAAACCACCGCCGTCTCGATCCTCCTATACTGCCTGCTCTATGCGAGTCTTTTTGCGACTACGCTGCGACAACATTTCTCCGCTAGATGGCAGACATAGACGCACAATGTTCTAAACTTATTCTAATGACGGCAGCCTACAAAACACTATGCAGTATGGTCATATTTTCACTGAAGCTCGTAAATTACATCAGTAATATTAAATATCGGCAATATTACCTGTATGAAGTCGCAGTTGGCCTCATCATGCACAATTTAACGATTTGCCTGTACGAACGCTTGGCGTGGTACCGTACTTTTTGTGTTCTTGCCAACGCAATATCAAATAACAGGGGTCTTACGAACTTGGTTAGGATAATATCACTAACAGTTTGCTGATGTTCTTTGACTTCACACTCTAACAAAACACATTCTGAAAGGGGTTTTTTTTTTTTTTTTTTGCTATTTGTTTTACGTCGCATTAACACATATAGGTCTTATGGCGATGATGGGAGAGAAAAGGCCTAGAAATTGGAAGGAAGTGGCCGTGGCCTTAATTAAGGTACAGCCCCAGCATTTGCCTGGTGTGAAAATGGGAAACCACGGAAAACCATCTTCAGGGCTGCTGACAGTGGGGTTCGATCGCACTATCTCCTGGATGCAAGCCCACAACTGCGCGCTCCTAACCGCACGGCCAACTCGTCCGGTATTCTGAAAGGGAAGACGTTGCAACTCCTCATATTACGCTCGTACGTTTGAAGGACTTCGACAATAGGGCACAGCAGCTTAAACGAACTCCTGCAGATGCTTCACCAGAGCAACAAAATAAGGTTTCGGGCATCGAACTCCTCCTCTGTCCTGATGCATAATCAGTTCCATTTAGCGGTGTCGAAGCTCTAGGCAGTGAGATGTTGCTGACACAAATGTCACACTCCATTCTCTCTTCAACAACACGAACCTATAACCCGCAAATTAGGATTTGATTTCCTGTTTCTAGCTTGATTGGAATATTATTGTTTGGATATATGAGGTTGCCCAAAATGTCTAAACATGAAGACGTTTGTTTTGTGATCCTCCACGGCTTTAATCACTTTCTGAAAAAAAATCCGCAGCCTGTTTCCAGTCATTCGACCGGGTCAGGAATGGAATGAATGAAGCCCCCATCTAGCAGCGAGGATAGGAATTGTGCCGGCTACCGAATCCTGTCGCACTCCTCCGGGGCAATGATTAATGAATGACAGATGAAATGAAATGATATTCGAGAGTGTTCCTGGAATGAAATATGACATGGAAAACCGGAGTATCCGGAGAAAAACCTGTCCCGCCTCCGCTTTGTCCAGCACAAATCTCACATGGAGTGATCGGGTTTGAACCACAGAACCCAGCGGTGAGAGGCCGGCGCGCTGCCGCCTGAGCCGCGGAGGCTCCATCACCTTCTGAAATAAGGTGTAAAGGCACAGATACGAGGGTAATCTGAACATATCCAATTACTTCCTTTATTAGGTCCTAGCCTAGATAAAGCCGACAGCCGCTTTTCTCTCAATTCCCTTCTAGACGGTATTTCATTGAGTCTTATCTTTTCTGGCTGCGAACCACCTTGCCGAGATTGGCAAAATGGTACACAACAATTGAATATTTCGGGGAAAGAATCTGAAGCTTCAGTTCTGCGAAAAATATACCTTGCACAAACGGAAAGAAACAAGTACCAACACCTTAAAATCACTTTTGAAATGTCTATAAGCATAACATGATTAATTTATTTCACAGTTCTATACAAAATATCTCTTGTACGAACGGAAGTGACCAGCCACGTTTACTCATTATACGAAATAACTCAGGTTTTCACACACATTCATGCACCAATAACACAGTGTTACACCCACACTGATACCGAAGATTGTGCGTCTACTGCTGCACTCTTACGGCGACTTGGAGAAATATTGGTAGTCGCGCCTTCCTGTGTTAAACTAGTGGCATAGAGCAGGCAGTATAAGAGGATCGAGACGGCGGTGGTCAAAACTCAGAATTAAATTTGTTTGGCCTGACCTCTGTGGGAATAGGTCCCAAGTACTGAAACTGATTGTTTTGCTCTTTGGCTGTCAGATGAGCATGTTCTACTGTCAGTGAATAAATCACAAATGCCATCAGTACATAGTAAACAAATTGCAGCTTTAGTTGCAATAGCTGCATGTGCAGTTATTAAAAGGAAAAACAGTAGGAAGAGGAGAGCTATAAGGTGGTGGACCAGACCTTGGGTGGGATGATGGAAGGGGATTGTTATCTTTAGTCCAGAATAGATTGAGGTTAGAGGACACTGAATCATACAGGAATTTCTTAAGAGTGAGTGAAGGGAACTTCAAAACATTGCTCCAGTTAGTTGGACCTAGAATAGCAAGAAAGACACAAATATGAGGCAAGCTATTCTAGCTGCAATGAGACTACAAGTAACACTGCGATTTCTTGCCACTGGTGAATTATATACAAACCTCATGTATGCTACAAAAATACCTTTTGGTACCCTGGGTCGTATAATCCCTGAAACATGTAGGGAGATAGGCAATGCATTAAGGAAAGACTATTTGTAAGTAGGACTGTATATTTATTAATAATGATATCACAACATAAGGGAATTATTTTATTTTATGACATATTTTACTCCATTTCTTCCAGTAGAGCCTCTGTAAGTAAGTTCTGTATTTTTTGTTTAGTTAAAATTTTCACTCTTTTGTTTTTTATTTGACGGAGCTCACAAGCAATGTAGTTTGCAAATGCTTCCTCTGAATCTACAGCTGAAGCTGACATGGATGCTAATACCTGACTAGCACTTGCCAGCACTTGGTCCTCAGGTGAAACCTTTTTTCTTTTTCTGATCGATGTACCTGAAAAGTGGAAAATCCCTCATATTTTAAAAGTATCATTAATGAAACCACGCTTTCCTAAGAATGTTATTGTAAATTAAATGCAGTAACTCCATTTTACTGGGTATATAATGTTTTGTACCTTCTTTTTGTGGAGGCTGGTTCATCACACTCTTTGTGCTAGAAGCAGGTGTGACTGTGTCAGACTCCTGAACTAGGTCTACCAGTGCCCCGTCATCATCTAATGCTATATGATCCATCGTCATCATGGAGCTTCCTTCAAAATTCTGTAAGGAATTAATTTTCATTTCAGGTTCCAGACACAAATGAAAAATGGTTAAATAATGCTCAAGAATTTGAAGAGAAGTGGAACTTCGCAAACTGCATGGGAGCAATTGATGGGAAACATTCATTTTGCAGCTCCACAATCAAGTGGATCACACTATTATAATTACAAGGGCACAAAACGCATTATTTTACTAGCAGTGGTTGATGCAACCTATAAATTTATTTATGTGGATATTGGAACTAATGGTCGTGTAAGTGATGGGGGTGTGTTTCAGAAAAGTGATTTATCTTCAGTAATGCATGACAGAATGCTGATCATACCTCCTCCTCGTCAGCTGCCTGAATCTGACAAGGAGTTTCCCTTTGTTTTTGTGGCTGATGATGCTTTTCCACTGTCCATAAACATCATGAAACCCTTTCCCAACAGAGTATTGACAATGGAGCAAAAGAAATTTCAATTGCAGGTAGAGTCGGGTAATGTGTGTTTGCAAACAAAGTAGTGTTCAGCTATACTAATTTCCATTTCTTGGTAAAACGAAAATGGATACGTCAAGCTCACGATGGTATCCCTCTAAATGAAGATCTAATAAAAGGAAAAAACAACTTGAGGCAGCTCGTGAAGGCCTGAGTAAGAAAAGGGAGTTGAAAAATCAGGTAGGCCAAACTGTTGCACCGTCTACTACAGATTTAGAACCTAGTTGTAGCAATGCTACTGTTGGAAAATCTACCACTAATTTACAGCTTAGTGGTAATAATGTTGCTTTTCATAACAGATCTATTGAAAATCAATCAAATTAAACTAGAACTGAGCAGAAATTATCTGCAGTTTCACCTGTGCTGCTAGGTCAGAGTGATTCGAGCTACATGCTAATACATAGTGCCACTCTTCAGGATTTATTAAAAAATTTTAAATGTCCTGAATATGACCGTGCTAGTCTAAATGTTGTGGTAAAAGATCAGCTTGGTTTGGCAAACAAGCTGCATGTAATATGTAGTGCATGCAAGCATTGTACCATCAAGGTGTATACCAGTCCTAGGGCCAAAGTACAGTGTAAATCTGAAAGACCTCCCTTTGATGTCAATAGAAAAAGTGTAGAGGCTTTTCTAAGTATGGGGCTAGGCCATAGATATATGGAAAGGTTCTGCATATGCATGGGTATGCACTGTATGAACTCCAAGATATTCACCAGCCACATGAATGGCCTAGCCACAGAGGTCATAGATGCAAAAATGAAAATGCTTAGGCAGTCCAGAATGAATGTTCGCAAAGCACACGAGGATGTTGATTCTTCATTAGTGAATGCCAGTGTCATAGACATTGCTGTGTCTTATGATGGTACATATCACAAGCAAGGCCATACATCATTGTATGGCATTGACCTGGTAGCTGATATTTTAACAGGACTGATCATTTACTATGAGGTTTTGTCAAAATTTTGCCACTATTGTGTCACTATCGCTAATGAAATGGATCCTGATATACCAGAATTCATGGTGCTTTCAGGGTATCATAAAAAGAGTGGTGAATGCTGTAAAAATTATGATGGCTCCTCAGGTTCAATGGAGGTCACTGCAGCTGATATAATGTGGAGATCTCTTCAGGAGTGCAAGATGAGATACACCACTGTACTCTCTGACGGAGATGCTAGGACCCACCAGCACCTGAATGAAGTTTCAATGTATGGTAAAGGTGTGGAAATAGTAAAAGAGGAGTGTTAAGCATGTGGCAAAGAATGACCACAGCATTTTTTAAACTAAGAAAGGACACTAAAGACCTAAAACTGGGTGGTCGTGGCCCTACTAAACTGAATTTAGAGAACATAAAGAAACTCACAAGTTACTATAGACAGGTCATTCAGAATCATTTACCAGATGTACCTGCCATGAAAAATGCAATATATGCTACCCTGTACCATTACAGGTCTACAGATCACAAACCAGAACACAAAAAATGTCCCCAAGGAACAGATTCTTGGTGCTTCTATAATAGAAGCATTGCCCGTGGCGGGACTCCACAGAGCCATACCAAGATGTCTGTTCAGTTGTCTGACAGCATGTTATTGAGAATTTTGCCTGTCTACCAGAGACTAGCAAGCAATGAATTGTTAGCTCAATGTGTCAGGGGAGGAACACAAAATTCCAATGAGAGTGTGCATTCTCTCATTTGGAAAAAATGTCCAAAAGAAATTTTTTTTTCTAAAAAAGGCTGGACTTGGGAGCATTCAGTGGAGTTTCTGAGTTCAATATGGGATGCTCTGCCACCCATAAACTGAAATGTGTGCTAAGAGGGGAAGAATATCCAACAGCTTCCTCTACAATTTGTCAGCATCGTGATATTGCCAGAGTAAACGAAAGCAGGTCATGGGTTAAACGAAAGAAAGGGGCACCACATGGCATAAAATCAAGAAAATTGCAACAGGAAGCTGCTAAGAAACAGGAAGGGGAAACTTACAAATCAGGAGCATTCTGAACCTTCAGGTAGGCATTCACTGTACCATGTCAATGTTATTGAGAATTTTGCCTACCCACCAGAGACTAGCAAGCAATGAATTGTTAGCTCGCTGTGTCTACACGTATTACATTTTGTCTGAAATGGGTGAAATTTTCCATTTATGTTCAGAAATAGACAGTGAACAAAGTTATAGAGCAAAAATGCAGGTTTCTTTGTTCTGAGTAAGAAAAATAAAAATTTGTAGGAAAGAAGCCATAAAATTTAAAAAAAATATTATGTGTGATATTAAAATTTATTACAGCTAAATCTTTGAAGTTACTTGAGATATCTTTCTGTAAAGTTCTTAAGCCTGTTTGAGGGTATGTAATATCAAAATACTAAATTTTAATAGCATTGCTAATGTGTGTGGAAGATTTTGATTAATACATGATTAGCAAAAATAATTTAAGTAAAATGCATACATTTTGAGAATTAATTGAATAATTTCAATGAAATGTTGTATACATGTTAGTTTCTAAGTTTAAAGTCAGCTGTCAAAATTTCAGGAAGTTTGGTTCAGAAATATGGAAGTCTGAAAACTCAGTACCAATGTCCCATAAGTAAAATAAACCTGTCAGTGGACAAAGTTGGAGCTATTGTTCAAGTCACCTGTACTTTGCATAACTTCCTTCTGGAATAGAACAAAGCAGTTTACATGTGTCTGAACAGCACAGATCAGGAAAATATAAATGAAGGAAGGCTGCAGCATGGAAACTGGAGGAACAGTCAGTCAATGGAAGGAACTGAGGGGCAAAGTGGAAACACAGCAGCTCAAATACCTCTGAACATAACAAATAATTTTAAAGGTTATTTCAGTAGAATAGGACAAGTGAAGTGGCAAGAACATTGGGTGAACAGCTACCGATTTTGAAGGCAGAACAAACACTTTTTTGATTTCACTATTTGCTGTCTTGTTTCATTTTTGGTAATTAGTCTGATAATATATGTAAATATTATAAAGTATTACTTTACAATTTTAATAGATCTAAATGACATGCAGCTCAGTAATGCAGGTGTTTGAACTCAGTAACCAAATCATCCCTACAATTACATATGGCAATTGTTACTTCATCTCATCAGCACCACTAGCAAAGAGAGAGACCAGTATGATTAAGAACCACCAACATTAAAATCCCCCTACCTTTCTTCTCACATGAAACTTTTACAAGTGTTGCCTGCACTAAAACGTCTAATGTTATTTTAATGAACAGCTTATACAATAGCAACCTTAGAACCAAGCATCAGTGATTTTGTTCTCTTAAATAAACAATATTTCAGAAAGGTTTCTTTATTTAGGCCTAGCCTACTTACTTTTCTAACTTGCTTCTTAATTTATTCTGCTTCACTTTTATAGGATATTTATAATGATGATCATTAGAATGCAAGTTATTTATTTCATAAAATGATTAATATACTTCGTATTCAGTGCACTTACCAAGACTATAGACTCAGTAAATCCATCTTCACTTAGCTGTGACATGTCAAGGTTAGATTTGCTACTTCTTGGCATGATGTGGTCAGTAAGAAACAGCAGTCTGTCATACCACTCAAATGATGGCCTGTACACATCATCGGAGCTCATTCCACTCTTCAGTTTGTTAACTTTATTCCTGAAATCGTAATGTCAATCCATTAAAACACATACAGTAGGCCTATCTATAATAGTTACTGCTGCTTAGAAAACATAGGCCTTTCTATGAATGGTTAGACCGAACTTGAGATAGATCATTCAAATAATTTATCACAGGCCGAGTACTAACTACAATAACGGAACAATCGTCTCCCAGATCGTAAAATAATAATAAAGTGAAGGAATAACACTGCACTAACCTTTCGTTGTTGAATTGTGTTCGTAGGCCATTGATCTTGGACTTCACTTCTGAAGAATCCGTGTTTGGCCGGACTTCACACAGTGCCCGCGCAATTTTTGCCTCCGCATCTCTCCTAGCATTCCTGTTATGATACAGTGGAGACTTAACTGCATACAAACACGTATGTTTCATATACTCTTCAATTAAAATTTCGACTGCTTCTTTCGTCCAGCCCGACATGTTTGTTTACAACTTGAGCTTCACAGACCCGCTACCAGATCGCTACTTCATCTCATACACTGCTGTGATTGGCTGTTGTGTCAAATAATTTAATGAAAATAGGACATGCTCTATTTGACCATGATTTGACAAAATACTTTATCAAATCAGGTGTTCCGTAAAATTTGACCGTTAGCAACAGTCACTCCTTATTGAACAACGAGTTGTTCAATAAATTTGGTGAAAAATTTGACCGTGAGCAACGGGCATAAAAGTCAATATTGACGGAGCGACACTGAAAAGACAGTGGAAGTGAATTTCGCAATTCATTGATAAGCAATATGAAAGTACATGTGAGATATGTAAAACAAGTTGATCTGGGAAGGTGGGAATACTCAACGGACAAAGGGAAATACAAAGTGCAATAACTTGTCGGATGTATTCCTGGTCAAACCTGAGGAAATATTAATTAATAGAAGAAATTGGCCGTGCGGTTAGGGGCGCGCAGCCGTGAGCTTGTATCCGGGAGATAGTGGGTTCGAACACCATTGTCCGCAGTTCTGATGATGGCTTTCCGTGATTTCCAATTTTCACATCAGACAAATGCTGAGGCTGTACCTTTATTAAGGCCAGGGACGCTTCCTTCCCACTCCTAGGCCTTTCCTTTCCCATTGTCACCATAAGACTTATCTGTGTCGGTGTGACGTAAAACAAATTGATAAAAAAGTAGAAGGAATGAGTTAATAGCGCAGTAATGTTACACGTTAACGCTGAAACAAAAGGAGAGAAAAAGTGATGCAATATACCGTGTGTACAGTATATGTTACACTATTCGTAATAAAAAATCCATTACTATTTTTTTGTTTCTTGTTCTGATGTATCCCTTTTTTATTCCTCTTCTAACGTCATCAGCAAATTTCTTGTTTTGAATAATTCCCTTTACAATTAACTCTTTACGGTATTGTTGTTGTTACTTAAATTAGGTTTCAACTTAACTTCGCTACTATACCTTCATAAGCACGCATTGCCATCGGAATATCTCCGAATAGCAATATATTTGTTAATAATAATAATTATAATCAAGTTAAACTTCTAGTCAGGAGATCTCTGGGATTGTCTGGCTGTCGAAACTCGAGTTGACCATTCTTTATCACAACCCAGGGGACACCATGTATATTAATCTTTTAGGACCGGGTATATTAAAGGTGGGCGTGCCTAAGAAGACCAGCAGTTTAGCATGTGGTATGGCGAAAAAGACCAAGGTGGTCGAGGCATATTTTTCACATCTCCCTTCAGAAACCTATAACCTAGTCTGTAATAAAGGTTTCTTCACTATTCTTTTTTCAAAAGCTTGAGAAAACAACCCTTCTTCTTATGAGATGTAAACAGAGGTAGTTTTAACAAAATTAATATTTTAAAATAAACAATATTTTATATATACACTAAAGATTTTTAAATGTTGAAATGAAATATCCGTAGCTTCTAAACTAAGAACAATTTATGTATGGAAAATGTATTATTTACGTTCCATACTTCATTTTCCGTGTCCGCCTCTGTGGTGTAGTGGTTAGCGTGATTAGCTGCCACCCCCGGAGGCCCGGGTTCGATTCCCGGCTCTGCCACGAAATTTGAAAAGTGGTACGAGGGCTGGAACGGGGTCCACTCAGCCTCGGGAGGTCAACTGAGTAGAGGTGGGTTCGATTCCCACCTCAGCCATCCTGGAAGTGGTTTCCCGTGGTTTCCCATTTCTCCAGGCGAATGCCGGGATGGTACCTAACTTAAGGCCACGGCCGCTTCCTTCCCTCTTCCTTGCCTATCCCTTCCAATCTTCCCATCCCTCCACAAGGCCCCTGTTCAGCATAGCATGAGGCCGCCTGGGCGAGGTACTGGTCATACACCCCAGTTGTATCCCCCGACCAAGAGTCTGAAGCTCCAGGACACTGCCCTTGAGGCGGTAGAGGTGGGATCCCTCGCTGAGTCCGAGGGAAAAACCGACCCTGGAGGGTAAACAGATTACGAACGAACGAACGAACGAACTTCATTTTCCGTACCATCACAAATTTTATTGGAGTTCCGATTGAAATTAATTAACAAAATATTTTTATTGTCAACTTGATCTGAAGTCTAACAAAACCAGCACAACAGTAAGAACACATTGTTTCCCTACATTTTGTAGATACAAATCCAGAACCTATAAATAACACCGATACAATCCTACAATATAACACACTGAAACTGGCCCAGTAATGTTTTAAAATGTTTCCCGTTGTTTTCCACACTTACAAAAATGTATTTACAAATTTAATATGATTTGCAATGCACACACCATGGCATCCTTCTTGGAATTTGGTACACACAGTTCTTCAGCTTGTCCTATAAGGGCTAATTATTATTATTATTATTATTATTATTATTATTATTATTATTATTATTATTATTATTATTATTATTATTATTATTATTATTATTAATGGTCTTATGACGTGAGGCGGCAAGTAACCCATCAGTTTTATTGTTGGTTTGTTTGTTACTTCCCATGTCGATAATTATTTTGATTGTTGTTTTCCGTTTCGAGTGACACAGCCATCGCCTTTGTAAATAATGATGTTTCTCGTACAGGTATGACAAGTTGTGAATTGTACGCAGAACTCGACAAGAACTCTGACGATGACTTGTTAGATTTATCAGATTTCTGGAAAGGAAATATCGTAAATAAGGTAACAAACAAACAAACAAAGGATAAAATTGAGAAGAACGCACTGTGTTACTTGCGGCCACACGTGGTTTATGTTGAATGAAATTGCGTATGGCTTTTAGTGCCGGGATGTGTCCGAGGACTTCGGCTAACCAGGCCCAGGTCTTTTGATTTGTCTCCCATAGGCGACCTGCGCGTCGTGATGAGGATGAAATGATGATGAAGACGACACATACACCCAGTCCCCGTGCCACGGGAATTAAACAATTAAGGTTAAAATTCCCGACCCTGCCAGGAATCGAACCCGGGACCCCTGCGACCAAAGGCCAGCACGCTAACCATTTAGCCATGGAGCCGGACGTGGTTTATGTTGAAACGGCAACACCAGACTGCACAGCTCGGCGATAAGGTTAGCGCAGGCTGGCGAGCGCGAGGTGGCGCTCTACATTAGATGTGCTGCCTGTACTTGTTGGTGTTCATTTCGTGCTTTGACTCTCATACTCAGGGGCTTTACGTCGCACCGACACAGATAGGTCTTATGGCGACGATGGGTTAGGAAAGGCTTAGGAGTTGGAATTAAGCGGCCGTGGCCTTAATTAAGGTACAGCCTCAGCATTTGCCTGGTGTGAAAATGGGAAACAACGGAAAACCATGTTCAGAGCTGCCGATAGTGGGAATCGAACCTACTATCTCCCGGATGCAAGCTCACAGTCGCGCGCCTCTACGCGCACGGCCAACTCGCCCCGTAAAATGTAATCTGACAGGCCCGAAAGATCTTCAAGACACTTAATATAGCGTCATATTATCCATGTGTTAAAATATTTGGCCTACAGATATCCTTTCATTCCACTGGCGAAATATCGCCAGCTGGTCTTTTTAGCCAGTGTGACCATTGATGATATATCGTCAGTTGGTCTTTCTCGCAAGGATATCGTCAGCTGGTCCTATAAGGGTTAAGGAATGCTTACGGGCGCGAAGAGTCTTTATGCACACATGTTTATAAAAAACAGAACACCTTGAAAGACTAGATAGGAAGTTCACATTAACAGGACATGGTCATTACTATGTACTGCAGAAGCGATTAGCATTTCAGTCACCCAGGTTCAGCATGTGTCCTGTTGCCTAGTGGGCAGTGGGTCTTCCATGGGCACTGATAACTTGTTCCATGCGTGATAATATCGGCGCGTATAAGGCGCGAATGGCGTCCTGGGGTACTCCACGCTGCAATCACCTGGTTCCAAAGTTCACCTTTGGTGGTTGGCATTGGGTCACAGCGCCGCACCCGTCGTTTGATCATATCCGACACATTTTCGATTGGCGACAAGTCCGGTGATTGGCTGGGCCAGGGCAACAGTCTGACATCCTGTGACAACAAGAAGGCACGTGTTCGTGCAGCAACATGTGGTCGCGCATTATCCTACTGAAATATGGCGTCTGGGGTGTCGTGCAGAAAGGGTATGGCTACGGGTCGCAGGATGTCATTCACTTAGCTGAAACTGGTCAAAGTGCCCTGGACAAGCACCAGCTGTGATTTGTGGTTGTACCCAATAGCACCCCACACGATAAGGCCTTGAGTCGGCTCTGTAAGTCTTGTGCGAATGCAGTCAATGAGATGCCTCTCCCCGTGTCCGCAGAGAACCAAAATGCTTCCATAATTGCCAAACAAACAAAATCTGGATCCGTCGGGAAACACTATCTGCTGCCATTCCTGTCCCCAGTGACGTCGCCCCATACACCATTGCATGTTTATGCACATTAGTCAAAGGTATGCGGAGAAGTGGACGACGCGCCGGTAACCCAGACCGTAATAAACGGCGACGGACTGTCACTCCAAATAGTGTACGATGTGTTACACGGTTCCACTGTTGCGCCAGAGTCGAGAAGAACGCATATCTGTCCTGCAAAGCCATTAGGATGAGGTATCGACTTTCTCGGGGGGTGGTCTGAGTGCTGCGACCAGACCCATCTGGTCGTATTCTACGGTCTTCTGTGAACCATTCTGTACACACGCGTTGCAATGGCGACACACTTCGTCCCGAAACTATTGGCAAAAATGTGTGCAATTGGTCTAGACAACTGAATGGATTGCTATATTTCTAGAAAATAAATCTCAGAGAATAAGAGTAGGCGAAGTTTTATCTGACCCTGTAATAATTAAGAGGGGAATTCCTCAAGGCAGTATTATTGGACCTTTATGCTTTCTTATACCGTATATATATAAATGATATGAGCAAAGAAGTGGAATCAGAGATAAGGCTTTTTCTGAATGATGTTATTCTCTACAGAGTAATAAGTAAGTTACAAGATTGTGAGCAACTGCAGCGTGACCTCGATAATGTTGTGAGATGGACAGCAGGCAATGGTATGATGACAAATGGGGTTAAAAGTCAGGTTGTGAGTCTCACAAATAGGAAAAGTCCTCTCAGTTTTAATTACTGCGTTGATGGGGTGAAAGTTCCTTTTGGGGATCATTGTAAGTATGTAGGTGTTAATATAACGAAAGATCTTCATTGGGGTTATCACATAATGGGATTGTAAATAAAGTGTATTTACCGGGCGAGTTGGCCGTGCGGTTAGGAGCGCGCAGCTGTGAGCTCGCATCCGGGAGATCGTAGATTCGAATCCCACTGTCGGCAGCGCTGAAGATGGTTTTCCGTGGTTTCCCATTTTCACACCAGGAAAATGCTGGGGCTGTACCTTAATTAAGGCCACGGCCGCTTCCTTCCCATTCCTATGCCTTTCCCGTCCCATCGTCGCCAGAAGACCTATCTGTGTCGGTGCGACGTAAAATAAAATAGCAAAAAATAAAGGGTACAGATCTCGGCACATGGCTATGAGGGTGTTTAGGGGTTGTAGTAAGGATGTAAAGGAGAGGGCATATAAGTCTCTGGTGAGACCCCAACTAGAGTATGGTTCCAGTGTATGGGACCCTTTGCCAGGATTATTTGATTCAAGAACTGGAAAAATCCAAAGAAAAGCAGCTTGATTTGTTGTGGGTGATTTCCGACAAAAGAGTAGCGTTAAAAAAATGTTGCAAAGTTTGGGCTGGGAAGAAATGGGAGAAAGGAGACGAGCTGCTCGACTAAGTGGTATATCCCGAGCTGTCAGTGGAGGGATGACGTGGAATGGCATTGGTAGACGAATACGTTTGAGTGGCGTCTTTAAAAGTAGGAAAGATCACAATATGAAGATAAAGTTCGAATTCAAGAGAACAAATTGGGGCAAATATTCATTTATAGGAAGGGGAGTTAGGGATTGGAATAACTTACCAAGGGAGATGTCCAATAAATTTCCAATTTCTTTGAAATCGTTTAAGGAAAAGCTAGGAAAGCAACAGATAGGGAATCTGCCACCTGGGCGACTGCCCTAAATGCAGATCAGTATTGATTGATTTATTGATTGATTGACCTGACCATACGAGCAGCAATTTTCCGGATGGATGCATCACGTTCTCCCATGCCAATAATGCGCCCTCTTTCAAACTCACTCATTTGACGGTACGGTTCTCGAAACGTCTGCGAGGCATCCTGTGCGTCTGCTCAAGACACACTGATCCATTACATTCGATTTACAGCGACAACGAGAGCCACAGGCACATTTTAGCTGTCGGTGGTGGTGCGTTGATATATCGATGTGAACTTTGAACATCAGGGCCGACATAGTTCAAATGCTAGCCATTTCTTCAGAACATACTAATGCACATGCCCTGCGAATATGAACTTCCTACCTCTAGTCTTTCAAGGTTTTCTGGCTTTTATGAACATGAGTGTATAAACAATCTAGATGTTTGTATCTTTAATGTAGGTTCTTGTATTTATAGGTTATGCAGGAGACTCCGATGATTCTGTGTCTGATGTTATGTCTAGTGTAACTGTGCAAATCTGGCATGCACTTAGTAATAATAATAATAGTAATAACAACAATAATAAGTTTTGTGAAACCAACCATAAATTCTCTCTTATTTTCATGGAAGTTACAATTTTGATACCCACAATAATTTGTATATACGATGAAGGAACGAAACTCCTGTCACATGCCGATCGATGTAACTCAGACACTAGAACGCTGGCTTTCGGCATGTTTAAAAAATCCTAAGTGACAGAATTCCAACACCTCTGTGCCTCCAAAAACCGTAAGAGTAGTAAATGGGTCATAAAACCAAAGAATATTATTATTATTACTATTATTATTATTATTCCGGCACAGGAAGTAGGGTACTACCGCAGCAATTCCCAGGAGTGAAGGATAAAAATACTCGGATAAACGATCCTGCGACAGTTCAACAGTTCATTTACCCATCTGAAAACTTTTCTATTGATTTTGTCTTTGAAAATACATTTTTGGCATGGATACAAGGCCTACAGTAGATATATTTTTTAAAATTATTTCTGCCATACGTGCTCAGGAATGCCACTTTTTGCAAGTGGTTTAACGTCGCACTAAACATTGAAGGTTTTCGGAGGCGCAAGCGTGCGAAAGGCTAGGATTGGGAAAGAAGCGGCCGTGCCCTAAATTAAGGAACAGACCCAGCATTTACCTGGTGTGAAAATGGTAAAACACGGAAAACCATTTCAGGAGCTCCCAATGGTGGGATTCGAACCCACCATCTCCCGAATGCAAGCTCACAGCTACATGACCCCAGCCGCACGACTTACTCGCTCCGTGCTCTGGAATGGTACAATAACTACCACGCTGCTCAGATTTTATTGAGCAAGTTTTCCCATTATTTGACACAAAAACATGACAAAAGTAAAATATTTTAAATGGCTGGTAACTAATTCCGTGGAAAGGTAATAGCAAATAATTACAACAAATTATACCGCTGACAATTTTTAACAAAACTGGAGTAATTTCCATGAAAAATATTCAGTTAAATGCTTCATTTACTCCGTTTCTAGCAAGTAATTTTTCAACATTACACACATGTGTGGAACATTGTAAAACAGCAACTCCCTTGGAGAGGCACAGGTCGACATTTTACACAGAAAGTTTTGGTTCTACTTTAGCACTGACAGATTCTAGTCCTGGCACTTGTTGGTCAACCACAGCAAAAGATATAGTGGAAACACACCGTGTGAGACTCACACAATCATCGCAGTCCGCGTGACGCGGCAAAAGCGACTCATTAGCGCCTCAAATACTGTTTTAAAAGCTATCCTGCTCGATCGTGCGAGTTGGTTGGGAAAGGGCCCTAACGATGACATTAGGTATGGCATGTTTCACTCACATTTCACACACACACACACACACACACAGAGCCGTAGTGATGATTATAGTACGACCTTCATAGCATGTGTGTCCTCCCACATCCCGCTGCTTAACCAATTGGAACCTTCACACATTTTTCACAAGCATGTAGGTCAAGAAATATCCTACTTGTTTTCTGGAACCTGAAGTACTGTAACTTAATACACTGGTAATAAATCAAAATGCGATGTGTTTACAAAGTTACAGGCGTACCTTGCTCAATATGCATTAATTGTGATACAGTCCTTAATAGTGGAACGAAATAAAATATAATATAATATAATATAATATAATATAATATAATATAATATAATATAATATAATATAATATAATATAATATAATATAATATACACGTTTAATTCACTAACACTTCTAAGAACAATTAAGAACACTGTCACTACAACTATAAACAATGCAGGAGTATTATGGTGTATTATACCATTATAAAACTTATTGTCTCAAAACCCGATCGTTACTATACGAGGCTAGAAGGTTAGTAAGTCCTAACTTCACCCGAGTTCCTGGACTTACTGTGTTGATGAACATAACGGACAACGGTATACATAATCCATTTCCAAGTACCGCAGTCAATTGGGAGGTGTTCACACGCTACCAATTAGTTTACGATGTACTAGACCCTGTGCAATTCTTTATACCCAAATAATCCCCCATAAGGCTAACAACTTCATGTGAGCTTAGAGCTGAATCTGATCGGGTCAGAACATTCAAATGTTGTCGTCAACTCATCAATCTCATCACAGGGAAATTAAAATTACTTATCTCCATTTCCTTACAGGAAAGGTACTGTATAAGTGGGACGATCGGTCTCTAGTAAGACTTCCTAAAATCATATGAACTCATCCTCCACACATATGAATGAGTCACTCACTCAGATGCATCATGACTAGGGCCCGGATATTTTAAAAATCTATATGCGCATATGCAAATGCATATTTTGAACGTTAGTGCATATTTTGAACGTTAGTGCATATTTTGAATGTTAGTGCATATTTTGAACGTTAGTGCATATTTTGAACGTTAGTGCATATTTTGAACGTTAGTGCATATTTTGAATGTTAGTGCACACGCAGACATATTTTTTCTCTAATGTATTATCTAAGATTTCTGAAAGAAGTGAAATATCTAATTAACTGTATATGTTGTACATCCCTTGGCAACACGATAAGCCTTCCCTGATCAAAGCAAGGGCTTTCAGTGTCGTAATACAAGCAGGTAGATGGATAATAACCCTTTCATAACAGCTTCTTTCTGACATTCCTTTCTCCTTATAGTAGTCTCAAAAGGTTTACTTAAACAAGTGCGTTCATCTGTTAACTTGCTTTTCATCTATTGCAGTGTTTCACCAGATTTAATCGTAAAAATGCCTAAAGATAAGAGCTCTAGGTCTTTCTTAATTAAACAATGGATATAAGGCAATAGTGACCATACAAGTGACGGTAATGTAGTGTAGTCAAGTGTGCGACAAGAGTGTAAAATGCAATAAAAAATTTCAAATTGAATAGCATTCGAAAGCAACTTCACACCTCAGATTAAAAGAACAGAGTAAGAATACGCAACAGCTACTTTTAACCGACGTGAAAATACGGTGTGAAAGTATATTTTCCGCTGATATTTGTAACGCTTTTGTATGCAGCAACATTCCGCTACATAAATTGAATAATGCACATCTGCGCTCGTTTCTTACCCTAAGGAAGATTTTCTTTTTACTTTCACTGCAAGCTTCTGTCGTTGATTCGATACGATCTGACATTGGAGAGAACTGTGTCTCTATATCGGTAGATGAAACATCCAATTCGTGTGGTCGATACATTGCGAACTTCACAGTATTTAAATTATGTCTGGAAGAACCCGGCAAAGCTCATTTACATTCGTGCAAAGTGTTAAAAAAAACAATCACGCTACAGTTGCAAGATTTGTTAACGATTCCCTGCGACTTCTGTGGCCTTGTGAAGCGGAGAGTGATTGTTACAAAGTGCGCCTTGTAGTCACAGATGCGTCTTCGTACAGTATATGTTGAAAGCTGGTCAGTCTCTTCGAGTATTTCTCCAAATCTCATCCATGTCACACAAGTTTGGCGCATAGATTGCATCGTATTGCAGAAGAAATGTGTACCCTCTTTCCGTCTGTCAACAAAGTAATTTAAAGTGGGAAACAGCTGTTCCTAAGAGCACCGGCTCGTGTACATTTGTACAACACTCATCTGTCTCACGTTTCTCTTCCACCGGAATCTATTCTCACAAGAAGGGGAACTTGGTTATCCGCAGTATTGTTCTACCAGGAAAAATTTAATCAAGTGAAAGATGTAGTTAAAAGTCTCGAGACTTCGTGAAGGAAAGTGCGCACTTGAATCTGAAACTGTATATAAAGATATCAGTTTCATCCATGTGCATTATTCGTCAATCTCGAAGGCGATTAAGGACCTAGAAACTCGTGGTGCACTCCTACACGGATCCCTTCAGTTAATTCAAAACACCATCAGTTCTTTAAATGGTGTACATGGTGACACTGAAGAAAAACTTAAAAGGAAACTCAGTGCGGTGTGGGACTCAAACCCAAAACTGTAGAAGATTCAATCCATAAGCACCTACATAAGTGGAATCAGGCAGTCTTTGCCAGAAGAATGTTCCCGATTATTTTCAGCGTATAAATTACTTCTGTCCGACAACAGAAAGTCATTGACCCCTGAGAACATTCAATAACTGTTGATAACCTACTGCCATGCATCATTTTTTAAGGAATGAAACATGTTTGTCAATTTAACACTGAGTTAAAATTAAATAATGCGTTTGATAAGTATAGTTTGTTTTATTTTTAGTGCATATTTTCGTGCGTATTTTCAAAATTTTTAGTGCATATGTGCATGCATATTTTTGGAGTTTTTAGTGCATATGAATCCTGGCCCTAATCATCACGTACAACGTGAATCACGTCTGTAAATAGGAGATATTTACTTTGCAGTGGCGTATACTGAGGGCTACCAAGGCTATAAGTGAAGCCCAAACTTCAACTGAGAATTTTGGAGGCCTAAAGCACATTATAATGTAAGCATCTGACACATTGTTCCGTTTACAAAACTTGAAAGCAGTGAGAAAAAACATCGCACTGCACCCATTGAATTAAGCCTCATTGCATTATAATATATTTTTAGTGGATATCATATGTGAATTATTTCCACACAGCAGAATTCGGTCGTTCTCACAGCTTTGTATTGACAAAGACCACCTAGTAGCATCTTTAAGCTACACAAGTCTTTGTAAGGCACATTCCGTTGTGGGCAATAAAACAATTATCTCCAGGACAATACCTCAACACCACGCCAAACCTAGTGAAGAATTGAGGTCAACGTTGAGTATTTTTCCGCTGTTTGCTAGAGAGAGACCCACGGTGTGATTTTAGCACCTTCGGAAATGACTGCGCCCAGATAGTTGTAAGAACTGACTTGCTCCAGTTATTCTCCCTTCGAGTTGATATTATCTTCTTCCTTGCCTCCGACCTCCATCACTTCCTCTTACAGGTACTGTATTACACTGCATGCCTCGTTCTTCTAGTATACTTGCCCACTCCGTTACTGCCTCCTGTAAATCTTAAGATTTCTGTTAATTAAGACAATTCCATCTGCTTCACAGAGAGTAACTGATAGCTGCCTGTCTTCTGACCATTCCAAAGACATCTTTATAGATGCTCTGAATTACTCTCATAATCTTATCTGGAGTTTGAAATTTCCGAAGGACTTTCCATACTTCTTTCTTCGGCACACGATCAAATGCTAAAGCTAGCTCTAAGAATGCAAAGTATATCTTCTATTCATGGCTGTTCATCTTCTTGGACAACAGTCGAATGCAACTGATATGGTCTACAGTTTGTCGTCCAGATCTAAAAGCAGCTTGTTCTTCCTCTATCTCTTATTCAACACATTGTCGTAGATGCTTTTCTACGATCTTTGTGTACACTTTAAAAGGTACACAAGAGAGGCATATGGCGCGATAGTTTTGGCATTTAGTTGTGCTTCCCTTCTTGTGTATGGGGACGATAATATCATGCTCCCATTCAGTTAATATTTCCTCTTTTTTCCACGCTAATTGGAACAAAGCTCTCGGCGATTTCATGCTATCCACTCCACCAGATTTGGTCATTTCGGGAGTTACATCATCAGGATTTGGTGCTTTCCACATTCTCATACGTTGCACAGCATCTGCTATATCGGCTTTTGTAAAATCATAACAAATTTCTTCAGTTCTTGCATAGTCATTATCTTAACAGTCATTTTTTCCATCTTTAAATACTTCCTTACAATAAAATAATCCTCCCAGGTTTTCAGCCCCTCCTCTGTTTTAGCGACTAACTTCCCATCATTTAATTCAATGTTTCTAGCTTTCTTTCTTCGTTGCGCTCTAAGGTTTCTCATCAGAGTCCAAAATCTTATGTTATTACCTATGAAACCATTTCCTATTTCATTTCCAGATTCTTCCCATGCTGTTTTATTTGCCCCTTTTTTACAACTCGCCTGTCTTCATTTCCTGCCTCCACGTAGACCTCCCAAACCTCACATCTCTTCGTAGGGTAGTATTTCATCCACGTATATTTCTTCATTTAACGACTTTTTTATCAGTATCCTTTCACCATTTTGTCCATTTTTTGCATTCCACCTACCACTATTATTCCACAGACATATTCGGCTGTCTGCAATATGGTTTCCTTAAAAGCTTTCCACACTGCCTCTATATAGTTCATATCTATAGTTCTTTCTGCCATCACCAGTCAATTATTTCCTTCAGTAGTGCACAATTCTTCCTTTTCTTCATTCCTTAAATCTTCAACATTTATTCTGGAGTACTTCCTTGGTTGTTCCACCTTTAGTGTCCTAAACTGCGTCTTCATGACCAGTAATTTGTACTGTTCGCTGAGTTCTGCACTACGCAATATTCTCACATCGTGTACAGCATAATGCATAGATGACGTATACGTGAAATAATCTATTGCACTGCACACTTCTCTCCCAAAAGCACCACATGTCATTTTGTGCATGGTTTCGCGTGGAAAGAAAGTACGTATTTTCAATCAATAGCTACCTATCGATGCTGAATTCTACCTTTCTAGTTCCACTCCTAGTTTGCGTTCCTTCAGCTCCGTGATTTCCCATACATCCAAAACAAAGCGCTGCTGCATTACCGATCTGGGCATTCTATTTCTCCCGTTACTATGATATGGTTATTATTGCCTCTGGCTTTGTCTCCAGTTTTCTGAAAAGTGAAATAGAAGATATCCCATGAAAATATCAACAAAAATAAACTAGCATATTCGAGATAGATACGCCTATGTCATAGGAAAGAAATACTATATATTACGTAAGGATTTCACGACAATGAAGTGAGAAAGATATTAAATGATAAAACAACTACACTAAACTTATACTTAGGCGTATCATACGAATAAATTAATAGGCATAACAGGCTAACTACCGAAATGCGCAGTTACTCTAAATATGTAAATACATAGATTTACCATTATTACTACTCCTATTATTATTATTATTATTATTATTATTATTATTATTATTATTATTATTATTATTATTATTATTATTATTATTATTATTTTATGCGCAAAAAGAAAAGAACACTACCATTAAATGTTGCAATATCAAAGGGACTACACAAGGATTATACGGCAATAAAGCAAGCAAGGTATTATGTAATAAAATAACTACACAATAACTTTATACTGCACTTAAGCCTATACTAATTACAACAGTTTAACTGAAACAATAGATATGTACTTAGAATTAAATCCCTAGAGATAATTTGAGTAAGAATCTCAATTTTATAACCGTATATGCTTGAAAGTTTTTGGAAACCAGTGATATGATGTTTTGTAGTTGTTGTTGTTGTCGTCGTCATCCGTGTGACAAGGGCCGGAACAGGTGTTCCTAAACTTGAAATAAGGCACAACCTCAACACGATCATAAAGTAATACACCAATGGAAATTATGTAATTCTCTATTACGCCATGAAATTGCTCAAAAACCATGTGTTCAACCAGCTGGGCTCCACCTACACAGTCGTCAATGGAGAATACTTAACTGGATCAGGACCGGTGAGAATATGAAGTATTTGAGTATTAATACCCTACTACATCAGGATTACGCAACAACAAAGCAGCCAACATATTTTCTCATAAAGTAACTGCACTACATTTCTAAATTGCGCTTAGTCGTATCCAAACTACAGTATAATATTTGATGGGGAAAAAGTCCGTTCGTATCACCATTTAGAACGCCTGGAAGTTATGTATGCACACTTAATGGCGTGGATGAACAAGTTGTCGACGTAATTCCTAACCATTCCAGAGCAAGCTCACCTGTGTTTATGTTTATATTTCCTCTATGTTAATAGGATAGAAGTAAGTAAATTAGTAGAACAGCACCATCGGTGCAATGGTAAACAAGGTAATTTACCAAAGTAAACTTTATTTCAATGGACTGACAGGGAAACAGGTAAAAGGAAACATACATGCATTTATTGACATCTACATCAGGTCGTAATCAAAATTATTTCCAATTCTCTAAGTCTACATTATTTCATCGCTCAAGTTTTATTTTGTACAGTAGTCTCCATCAATATCAGTTCATTTTGGCCATTTTCTGGGTAGCATAAAAATACCAGTTTCCCAAATGGTTGTAGGATTTTGTTGGATGAACAGTTCAATGGTCCTTATGAAGTCCTCCAACGAAGCAAGGCGTTTACCACTCAGAAAATTCTGCAGAGATAGACTCAGATAATAATCTAATGGAGACATATCAGGAGAGTAAGGCGGTGAGGTAATACTTCTCAGCCAACCGCAAATTTTGATGAGTTGCAATAGACACGTAAGTTCTCCCGTTGTCATAATGGAACATCACTTCACTGTTTGTTAATTCTGGACGTTTCCCTTCAATCGCTTCTTCCAGATGGACCAACTGAAAACAATTTTTCACTGAAATTATGGTCTGTCCATTAGGATGCAATTCGTATTAGAGAACGCCTTTTCAATCCCACCAAATGCAAAGCAGTACGTATCTAGAATGGAGACTTGGTTTAACAACTGTGAGTGAAGGTTCACCTTTTCTTCGCCATGACTTTTTTCTTACAATGTCGTCATGTACAATCCACACCAGATGACGTATTGTTCTCAGATCAAGAAGTTGAGTGAACCATTCTACACCAAAATGATAAGAAAGCACTAGGCTGGGATGACATATCAGCCAACATAAAACAAATATTCACTTCTGTCTTCCATCCTTATTTGTTACACTGTTCAATAAGGGCCTATCTTTGAACCATTTTGCCACCTCGTGGAAAATTTCAGTAGCGACGATAATTCCTAAATAAAGCACCTTAACAAAGTTTACAGATAAGTCTTTCAGATCTATCTGCCTACTGCCAGCTCTAGGAAAAATTCTGGAGAAGCTAATAATCGACAGAATAATGTAACACATACATCTTCACGGCTTGTTATCCCTATTTCAGTATGGCTTTACGTACTCCACACAAATCAACTGAAGATTATGTCCTCCCTGCCACTCTTAATAGATTCAGAACACCTTCACAGGGCGAATAATAGGCATATTAATCCTCTTGGACATAAATGCTGCATTTGATAACGTCTGATGGCCGGAAATTTTGTATCAACTAAAGAAAAAGCAATTCCCACGTTTTCTGCACAAAACCACTCAAGCATACTTCAACAGCAGAAAAGTGAAACTTCAAGCCGGAACAGCAATTTCAACTAGTGATGTAAGGAAGGCACTGGCGCCGCCCTTTGACACTGGTGCCAGAGGCGGCACGGTGCCACGATTTAAAATGAACCAGTGCCAGTGGCACTGCTATAAAAATACAGTAACTCTGTGAAACGTTTACAAGAATAAAAAGGTTTGTGACGTGAATATTGACTCTGAAGGGCAAATCCTTATTTATACCGTTAGTAAGGGCAAGAACATACATCAAACAAGTCTGTTTTTCCATGAGTACATCGAACAGTATGGCGGGCACTGGCGGCTGGCACTGTTACCGAACGAAGCACTATTGTGTGTGGCCACGTGACCGCCTCATGCCTCGGCTGTGTACGTCACGGCACGTACAGGCCAGTGCTTTTCGTATCAGTGCCGGTGTCAGTGCCAGTCTACCAGGAGAGATCGCTTCTACAGTACCTACTGGTCACCCCGTGCTACCAAGTGCGGCCGGACCGTGCCACGCTGTGCTTTATTCTCTTCTGTAATATTATCGATTGTCTTGAATTCCGTGTCAATGGCAGATAGACGAAAATCTAGCCCTTTGTGGAGCTATTTCACTCCAGATGATAAAAACCAGTACATAGCAGTGTGAGATATTTGTAAATCTTGCATATCGTTCAAATCGACGATAAGGCCCTTAACACACGAGCGTTTTTATGTCGTCGTTACCGACTGCAAAAATACGCGTCTTTGTGGCCGGCTCGACCACTTCTGCAGTTCATTATGGGCACATTTTGTGGCCGAGCCAGCGACAAAACGTGGTCCGGTCAGCTTCACCGCTGGGACAGTCGGCAAGTGGAACTTCGGTCATTCTCATTTATAATGGATTCTGAAGAGGAGGCTGTACTTCTTTTCCTTATGTGAAGACGCAGGAAAAGAAGGAAAACGCGGACAATGTGGTTACATCCAATAGTAGAAGTCCGGCAACAGTTGGGGAAGTTTCATGCTTTACAGTATATCACGAACTCTGCAATTATCCGGATAAGTTTTTTCCAGTTCTTCAGAATGTCAAAAACGTCTTTCGATGAACTACTACAGGAAATAGGTCCAATTATTTCACGGACAAATACTGTGATGAGGAAGGCTATATCGTCAGAAGACAGACTCGCAATAATTAAACATTTTGTAAAATAAATATATGTAGATCTTACCTATTTCATTTTTCTGCTTAAGTTCTGGAAGTTGCTGTGAAACATTTCACAGATCTTCTCCCATGTTCTGACCTTCTCAACTCGGTTGCTGTATGTATCACTAGTGTAGTTCCATATAGCGGGTTCGGCTTGAATCTCGGCAATGAACGTATCTGTATCAAACGACTCCATCACGAATACTGCCAGCGGGAACTAGTCGCCAGGATGTCGCCCGTGTGTAAAGCAATGCGCTGCAGTCGGCAAGTGGTCGGTGGCCGGGATCGGCTACAGCTGGCGACATGTGGTTCGCATGTGGTCGAGAAAACGCTCGTGTGTAAAGGGGAGGTATTCTTCCCATTGCATTGTACGGTAACGGCAAAGCGGCGACAGCCGACCACACATGAACCACTTTTTGTGGTCGACAACGGCGACAAAAAAACGCTCGTGTGTAAGGGCTCTAACATGTTTGGAACGGCATATTCTTCGTCGCCATCCGACTGTGATTTTGTCTCAAGGTGGAGAAGTGACTCAGATGCCGGAAAACAGAAACAAGAGTGATGAACAACGGGAAGTTGAGTGTCGAAATAGTGCTTCGATTTCTAGTCGGTCTCTTGATCTAGCTGCCTCACCTGTAACATCACCGGCTACTCCATTTTCAAAGGTACCTACTTCAAAGGCTAACAACCAGATGACGGTAACTGCTTTTGTCAGAAGAAAACTAACTGCTCTTCAAAAGAAGAAAATAGACCTCGCGTTAGCAAAACTGATCTACACGGACTTACAGCCGTACAGTTTGGTTGAGGACACTGGATTTGTGGAGTACACTCAAGCTCTGAATCCTGACTATGAACTTCCGTCAAAATATGTTTTAAATCATTCGCTGATAAACTCTCTGTATGAGTCTTGTCAGCTTAAAGTACGAGAATACCTTCATCTTGCACCCACTGTCTGTCTAACTACTGACTGCTGGACATCACTTAGTACAGAAAGTTTCATGGCTGTCCCCTGCCATTTTATTTTGCCAGACACTATGACCATGCAGAATGTCTTGTTAGAGTATTTTTCGTATACAGAGAGACATACTGCGGAAAATCTATGTGTTCAACTTAAGTGCATCACGAATGAATGGAACATCGACGAGAAGGTTGTAATTGTTGTGTCCGACAATGCTCCGAATATTGTTCGTGCAATCGAACGAAGTAAATTTACTAAGTTTGGCTGTTTCGCTCATACGTTGAACTTAATAGTGCAATTTGCGTTGAAGCAGAGTGAGTTACAAGTTGTTCTGAAAAAAGTGAGGGAAACCGTGGAGTACTTCAAAAGAAGCACGGTAGCAATGGCAGCCCTAAGAAACTATTTACGGCAGAACGACCTCCCAATTGAAAAACTCATCCACGATGTTTCAACTAGGTGGAACTCGACATTTTACATGCTCGAACGCTTCCATAAACTTTCCAGTGCTGTGAAAAGCATGGTTGCTGTACTGGATGCTAAGGTTCCTGCCATTGCAGTGGAAGAATGGCTCATTATTCGGGACATGCGTGCAGTTTTGAAGCCATTCGAAGTAGTGACACGCGAAATGAGTGCGGTCAAATATGTATCAGCGTCGAAGGTGATTGTTTTAAGAAAGGGATTACTTTCTTCCTGCCAGAAAATGATCGATTCAAAGACGTTTCATACCCCCGTGACACAAATTATACACTCGCTAGTGGTCGGTTTAACCAAATACTACGAAGACATTGAGAAGAACAAGACCTGCAACCTGTACGTTATTGGATCCTAGGTTCAAGAAAGAAAGCATGTTTTAAGATCTTCTTGATGCCAGAAAGATCAAAGAAGATGTCATCGCCGATGTAGCAGACCTAATTTTAAGATCCCATCCGTAAGAGTGTTCGCGGAGAACTGGAGGTCCTCTTGCTACAGACACAGTTCCTGATGAAGATGAACTAGGCGAATTTTCACCATGGGCTACCTACAACGAGGACTTAGCTAGATGTCAGCAACCACAAATTTCAACACCTATGTCTCAAGCTATTGTAGAAGTAAACAGGTAAACAAACTACGTATATTTTTATAGCTGCTATTATTTCAATTACTTTAAAATATTCAGAGTGACATTTTACTAACACACAAATTCGGTTATTTAACATTCAGATTAGATAAATAATGTTTATATTTATTTATTACAGGTACCTGGAAGACCCCTTAATAGCTAGGCAGGCAGATCCTTTAAAATGGTGGTTGAGAAGAAAGCTTCAGTATCCCAACCTTTACTATTTAGCTGTCCGGAAGATGTGTGCTGTAGCAAGATCCGTCCCTGCCGAAGGTGTGTTTTCGAAAGCTGGTCAAATTTTGACTAACAGACGAAACAGAGTGTCTGCTAATCAAGTGAAAAAATTACTGTTCTTGAATGTGAATGGAAAACTTATTTGAGGGTTATTTCGTAGTAATTTGCATGTAGATATTAATATAAGTTACTGTATATCTATGTGTAGTTCCTTTTTGTGACAATACATGAATCATCAACATTTTTATACGAGTCCAATGAATAAGTAGTCAACGTGGCACTAACAGTGACGCGTTTGGCGTTTGGCGCTGGTACTGCGCACACCAGTGCCAGCAGAGGCAGTTTATAGTATTTTGTATGTAAACTTTTACTAACAGACGAAACAGAGTGTTAGCGAATAAAGTGAAAAAAATACTGTTCTTCAATGTGAATGGAAAACTTATTTGAGGGTTATTTCGTAGTAATTTGCATGCAGATATTAATATAAGTTACTGTATATCTATGTGTAGTTCCTTTTTTTGACAATACATGAATCATCAACATTTTTATACGAGTCCAATGAATAAGTAGTCAACGTGGCACTTAGTGACGCGTTTGGCGTTTGGCGCTGGTACTGCGCACACCAGTGCCAGCAGAGGCAGTTTATAGTATTTTGTATGTAAACTTTTACTAACAGACGAAACAGAGTGTTAGCGAATAAAGTGAAAAAAATACTGTTCTTCAATGTGAATGGAAAACTTATTTGAGGGTTATTTTGTAGTATTTTGCACGCAGATATTAATGCAAATTACGGTATATCTATGTAGAGTTCCCTTTTTGTCAATACATGAAGTACAAATGTTTTTATACGAGTCCAATGAATAAGTAGTTATCGTGGCACTGATAGTGCCGCGGCACCCGTGTCTTGGCACGGTGACACGTTTGGCACTGGCACTGTGCACACCAGTGCCAGCAGAGGCACTGGAATTTTCATCACTAATTTCAACTAAATAAATTAACAGAGGATGGCCCCACGTATCAACCTGCAGCCCAGGATTTTGGAATATCTTATATGACGATGTCCTTAAAGTATCTCTTCCCATGTACTGCAAGATTATTTCTCATGTTGACGACGTGCATTTGTTAATTGAAGCTGAAAATGATGCTGACTTAAGCACTCGAGCGAACACAGTACTATACATTCTATTCGACTGGGGCTTCATAACTTCATACTAAGAAAATTAAAGCAATGGTTGTCACGAGAAGAGTAAATCTGATAAAGCCACAACTCACGATGAATGGACAGCAAATCTCACTACAAGGTCAACTTTTATATATGGGAGTCTCACTGGACAAACATTAAACTTCTACACCACATTTTAATAAACTAAAGCTTACATCAGACACATTCTGCAGGCCATTGCTATTGCATACAGGCCAACATGGGGACCAAACTCAGAAGACGTCCGCATTATATACTATACAGCCTTTGTTCCACTAATACTGCATTGTGCTTCATAATTTAGTTCATAAAGCAGTGGGCTAAGGAAAAAATTCTGCAGGTTCAGAGAGGAATATCACTCGAATTCCTCGTTCCTATGGCAAAATATCCACATAAGCAGCACTTGCCATTGCCGGAATGGAGCCTCTGCTCTTATCTGCTATTGGAACGGCCGAACTTACGTTAATGAAGAAAATTATAACATCTCCTGCACCAATTCTCTAAATCACAAAGGGCTAGGAGTGTGAAGGAAGCGGCCATGGCCTTAATTAAGGTACAGCCCATTTGTCTCGTGTGAAAATATGAAAACACGGAAAACATCTTCAGGGCTGCCGACAGTGGGGTTCGAACCCACTATCTCCCGGATGCAAGCTCACTGCTGCGAGTCCCTAGCCGCAGGGCCAACTCGCTCGGTTGAAGTTGGTTTAATAACGAAGAAGAAAATAGGGCAGCGGGTAAGCTACTACGACGAGCGTAGTGAATGAATCATTGTTATCAAGGTAGACACCAAGCCAATGTCCACCACAATAGTGCAGGTATTACTGTCTACCAGTTCAGCGGATGATGAAGAAATCGGAGGAATATATGCAGAGATAGAAGATTTAATACAGCATATAAAAAGAGATGAGAACCTAATAGAGATGGGAGAATGTAATGTTGGGGTAAGCTAACGATAGAATGTAATGCTGTAGAAGAATTCGGACTGGAATGAAGGAATGAAATAGGAAGTCGGCTAGTTGAATTCTGTACTGATCATAATTTAGTCCTTGCTTGTCCACAAACAATGGCTGTATACGTGGGCGAGATCTCGAGACACAGTTAGGTATCAAATAGACCTCATTATTATAAGGCAGGGATTCAGAAACCAGGTTCTGGATTGCAAGACATTTACAGGAGCAGACATGGACTCCGACCACAACTTGGTGACCATTAAATGTCATCTGAAGTGGAAGAAATTAAAGAAAGGAAGGAATGCAAGAATATGGGATCTAGATAAGTTGAAAGAAAAGAGTGTGAGGGGTTGTTTCACAGAACATGTTACACAAAGACTAAATGAAAAGGCTGAAGAAAACACAATACATGAAGAGTGTGTGATAGTACATAGATCATACCCTCACAATATATGTAGAAGTAAGAGATATTATTGTCAGTATTAGATTATTATTATTATTATTATTATTATTATTATGTATATTTTGTCATTAATATTTGTAAGCTAGGAGATCTCCATATGTAGTATGAGTAATTTGTTTTGTACAACGGCTGGGAAAGCATTGCTTTAATAACTCTGGTAATTTGTATGACTCATGCGGACATCCCAGTGTCTGATGAGATGAGCTTGTTGTTGTGCTCGGAAAGTTCTATGACTCATGTGAAACACCCCAGAGTCTGTTTTGTCTTGGGACCAAGAAGAAGTCCACGGCGTGGTCTTGACTAGACGATACACTCATGATTGGCTGGCCAGGATCAATCTAGGCGTATTATGTGAGAAGAAGGGGAATGCTGATGTCTATAAAGGTTGATCATACGGCGAGAAACCACACACACTGTACGGGAATGAAGTAGTGCTAACACACACGATACGGGAGTGAAACTTCACAAGACGGTACTGGAGTGAGATTGCTGCACTATACTGGACTGGACTTCCAACGTTCATGAAACGTAGTCTTGTTATGATCGTGAAAATGGCTGATCGACAAATTGTGGAGTGCCTACGCATTAGGTATTGTAGCACTTGTGGCGGCCTGGTATTGTATGTTTGGTGAAAGCTATCTAAGACTTTCCATAATTGATGTTCAGGAACGACAATCGTGTGTTGCTCAAATGTATATATCTTTACAACAAGTGTTAAAGTCAGTGAACACAGTATTACGAGGGACAGTATCTGTGTGATATTATAAGTGCCGATTATGATAATACAGATACAGAGACAGTGAAGGGTTCTTATCTACATATATGTACATTGTTCAACGGACTAACCGCAAATGGTGGCCTAGTTCTCGCTTTCGTTTTCCCACTGTTTTCATTATTGTTGTAAATATGGAGTCTTCAAGTAGTATTTTGTTTGTGTATTATAAGTGTATTTTGGTGTGTTGATGAGGTGCTCATGCACGGATTTTATTGAGAATATAGTTAGATATTTTAGAATCAGTTGATTTATTGATGAACCTAGGTGCATTTCCTACCTATTTAGTCGTTTTCAGAAGTTTAGGTAAGGCCTGAAGCAGATGTACCAATACGCAGCTTTTATGTACACGCCCTGGGATATAAAGAATTATCATGCTCTATCTAAATTCGAGGGATCCATTCTGGTGAACTCTGGCGTCCATACTACGGACATTTCGATTAATTATTGTTATTAATTTAATTTATTTCAAGTATATTATGAAGTTTTGAGTAAATTTATTTATTCAGTTATGTATTTATATATTTTTATTTATGATATTTATTATCATTCGCAAATAGTTACAATTGGCGCCCAGCGTGGGGCAATGTTTACAGTTAATTATTATTATTATTTAATGGTATTAACAAAATATTACAAGTGGACAGTCGTAGGGCTGCTAAGAAAGGTTAGGAATAAAGGTAAGATCAAGTAAGAATCACATAAAACTCGCGAGATAGTAGACCTGATTGAAGAACGGCGAAAATACAATAATACAAAAAATGAGGGAGACAGGAATGAATACAGGTAACACTACCCAGCATGATTTTTGCGGCAAAGCATCTGATACATGATTTTAACTAAATAAGGTCTCCTGATTTCAGAAATGTCATGTTTCTATTGTATCAGATCTGGTTTTCGTGTTATTTGCCATTTACTCTCTGAAAATGTGTCATTACGGCACAGTGCTGCTTCGTGATAACAGCGATGCGGCTGTTGTTAGACTGGCCGTGGTTTGCTTTGTTAATGTCGCGTACGTTCGTCAATCCAAACCTCCTCCACCGACTATGTCCCCTCCATTGAATTAGTCAGATAACAGAGTCTATTTTTAGCTCGTGGTAGCAGCAATGCGGTGAAGCCAGTCAGTTGCGTCGTGAGTGTGGCGGAAGTCTGACCTTTCTATACTGTGCTGTGTTGCAAAAATGGCAAATGTGCCAGGAATTATAAGAAGATGTGTGAATAAGCCATGCTCATTCTGTTACGTGTGTAGGTGTTACATTATGAAGGGAAAGATTAGGCCAATAACTGCATCAGTGAAACGTTTATATTATGCATATTTTAAGGTAAAATTAGGATACTTGGACAAGTCGTAGGCTCCAATGTAATTTGTAAAACGTGCCTTGAAAACCTACGACAGTGGAGCATTGGGAAACGTAAGGCCCTTCCATTTGTGATAGGAATGGTTTTTTCGCGAGCCCCAGGACCATACCAGGGACTGTTACTTTTGCCTGTGTAAAGTAGCGGGATTCAATAAGAGAAACAATGACAGTATTGTGTACACGAATTATCGCCGTCCACAACAGACGAACGACCGGCCGTCCAGCCACCCTCGATGACCGTGACCGGTGACATCTGAGATGGATTGTCAATAGTGACAGACGGGCAACCGTGCAACAAATCACGGCTCAATTCAACACAGGCCGTGCTAGACACGTATCCCAGTGGACAATCCGTAGGAATATGGGTTCTATGGGGTTTGGGAGCCGGCGCCGCACACGGGTGGCACTGTAAACCCAACGTCATCGGGCATAACGACGCGCATTTGTCGCCAGTCACCAGGGATGGACACTGGAACATTGCCGTAACGTGATATGGTCGGACGAATCACGATTTCAACTCCACCATGCCAATGGGAGGCACCGTGCATGGCGCAGACCACATGAAGCGATGGATCCCGCCTGCCTCGAAGGTGTGGTCCAGGGCGCTGGTGTCTCTGTTATGGGCTGGGGTGCATTTTCCTGGTATGGAATGGGCCCCCTAGTTGTTCTGGAAGAGACTTTGAATGGTACGCGGTATGTTGGGCTGCTCGGAGACCATCTCCACCCATTTTTGGCCTTCCAGGGCCCAGACGGTTCTGCGGTGCTTCAAGATAATAACGCGCCACCACATCGCTCCCACGTCGCCCGGGAATGGTTCCAGGAACACGCAGCGGAGGTCCAACGACTGCCATGGCCACCCAGGAGCCCCGATATGAATCCTATCGAGCATATCTGGGGTGTCCTGGAACGCAGGCTCCGTGCCATGGATCCTGCACCCACGAACAGACCAGCATTGGCGGCCGCTCTGCAAACGATTTGGTGTCATCTGCGTCTAGAGGACTACCAGGGACTTGTCGACTCACGTCCACGTAATCTCATTGCAGTTCACAGGGCCAGAGGAGGCCCCACACGCTGTTAGGTGACTATCCCATGACATTTGCTAAGTCAGTGTATATTACAATGCAAACTGTTTTAGATAAAATCAAATAGGATGAGCACCGGTGGGATGTGTGTAGTGACTTGAAGGCGTGTGGTATTCTATTAGGACAACAAGCAGGCTACACTAAATTCCCTTGTTATTTATGTGATTGGGACAGCAGAGCTAGGGACAAACACTGGTCTACACCTTCCTGGCCCAAGAGACAAGTTTTGACACCTGGTGTGGAAAATGTTACAAATGCTGCCTTAGTTGACCCACAAAAAATTATTTTGCCACCACTACACATCAAACTGAGAATCATGAGGCAGTTCGTTAAGGTCTTGGACAAAAGTAGCCCCTGTTTCAAGTACACTGCAAGAAAATTTCCACATTTATTTGATGCAAAAGTCAAGGAAGCAACTTTTAATGGACCACAATTTAGAAAGCTTCTGAAAGACAGAAATTTTGAACAGACGATGAATGGCGTGGAACTTGCTGTATGGAATTCAATAAGAGACGTCATAACGAAGTTCCTAGGAAATTTAAAGGATGAACAATAAGAAACAACGATGCTGGATGATATGAAAGAGTTGGGGTGTAGAATGGGTTTGAAACTGCACTTCCTTCATTCTCATATCGATCACTTTTCGGGAAATCTTGGGGCTGTTAGTGAAGAGATGGGAGAGAGGTTCCACCAGGACATCAAGGAGGCAGAAAGAAGATACCAGGGGAGGTGGAATGAACCAATGATCACCTGTCTTACCTGATACTTCCCTTGTCAGATGGAAAACTACGTCTAGGGCAAGAAGACAAGGCAAGAAGATGGGAAGAACATATTAAACAATTGTATCAAGGGAAGGAAGTACATGATGAGTTCCTGGAAAAAGAAGATGCTGATGAAATGGGAGAACCAATTTTGAAGTCAGAATTCGACAGAGCTTTCAGAGACCAAAATAGGAACAATGTACCTGGAATTGATGGCATACCCCCAAAATTACTGACCACCTTAGGCGAAACCAGCATGAGGAGGTTAAGTGTGTAAGGTGTGTGATACAGGAGAAGTGCCAACCGATTTTAGACAGAATATTGTTATACCTATTCCCAATAAATTAGGTGCTGTCAAGTGCGAAACCTACTGCACCGTTAGTTTAGTATATCGCGCTTGCAGAATTTTAACACGTATTATTTACATAAAAATGGAAAGAGAAATTGAAGCTGAGTTTGGATTTGGCTTCAGAAGAAATATAGGAAAGCGTGAAGCAATCTTGACTTTACGTCTAATCTTACGGGATCTAATTAAGAAAGTCAAGCCCACGTACATTACATTTGTAGTCCTAGAAAAGGCATTCGATAATGTTGATTGTTCCAAGCTATTTGAGATTCTGCAGGTGACTGGGATCAGGTACCGTGAAAGAAGAATTATCTACAGTCTGCATAAAAATCAGTCTGCAGAGATAAGAAACGAAGGTTATGAAAAAGAAGCAGCAATCCAGAAAGGAGTGAGGCAAGGCTTCAGTGTGTCCCTTCTTCTTTTCAATGTTTATATAAAACAGCCAGAAAAGGAAATCAAAGTGGTATTTCGACAAGGAATCACAATCCTAGGAGAGAAAATCATAACTCTGAGATTTGCCGATGATATTGTTATTTTATTTAAGTCTGCAGAAGACCTGGAGAAACTGCTGTTTGTTATGGACACAGTCTTTGAAATGGAGCACAAGATGAAAATAAATAAATCCAAAACAAAAGTAACTTAGTGCAGTCGAATGAAGTCAGGTGAAGCAGGAAATATTAGATTAGGAAATGCAGTCTTAAAGGAAGTAAATGAATATTTTTACTTAGGTAGTAGAGTAACTCAGACGTCATCACGTAGTTGCTCTTGGGAGCGGGTGTTACTTGCTCTGCTCTGGACGGCTGTCTGTCACGCGACAAGAGAGCAGCAGTCACGCGGGTTGCATACCGTGGCCGTACTATAATTCCCGCTCGGAAATGTTACCATATGAACAACTGCTATAATAATAATAATAATAATAATAATAATAATAATAATAATAATAATAATAATAATAATAATAATAATAATTTGGAGCATGTATCATGTGAGACGAACAGGACACAGATTACAGAGTATAACAGGACAATAAAATTATTCATTCACAAAGATCCCAAAGGTCTCGTGAAGGAGGAGTACACCAGTGATATGTTTTAGTTCGTGTGTTTAAGTTGTTGTCATAGTCATAAATGCCATACAAATATTGAAATGTATGTTAATGAGAGTGCAAAGAATGTCTACAAATCACACAAATTGTATATTCTTTCTGTAAATTTACGTGTCCCAAAGCTTCAGTTAATCGTGAAAATGGATTTGTGCAGGACATATTGCACACTGATGTCAAGAAAGTCAAGAAAGAAAGGGTACAGACCTCTGCACATGGTTATGAGGGTATTTAGGGGTTGTAGTAAGGATGTAAGGGAGAGGGCATATAAGTCTCTCTGCGCCACTGGCCTTCAGTACGCGTTACGTCATGAAGTTCCCCTACCTCTTCCCCTACTTGCTCGCTAAGCTGCTCTCGTTCCTCGAAAGCGGGGAGCAAACTGGCTCCGAAGACATTTTGCTCTCGATTGACGATGTCTGGAATAACTAATGATGACAGAAGTAAGGAGGACATAAAATAGAGACTAGCATAAGTAAGGCAGGCCTTTCTTAAGAAAAGAAATTTGCTCAGTTCGAATATAGATATACGATTTAGAAAGACCCTTTCGAAGACTTTCGTCTGGAGCGTAGCAATGCATGGGAGCGAAACATGGAAATAACTAGCTCAGAAAGAAAGAGAATAGAAGCTCTTAAAATGCAGTGTTACGGAAAATACTAAAGGTGAGGTGTGTAGATCGAATCACGAATGAAGAGATACTGAATAGAATTGGTGAGAGGAAAACTATTTGGTGAAATTTGACGAGAAGAAGAGATAGAATGCTAGGACACATTTAAGACACCGAGGATTTGTTCAGTTAATTTTTGATACAAGTGTAGGCGGTAAAAATTGCAGGGGTGGACTAAGGTATGAAAATAACAAACAGATTAGAGTAGATGTAATAGTTAAGTAGAAATGAAAAGATTAGTGCAGGATAGGTTGGCATTGACGAGCTGCATCAAACCAGTTCATGGACTTATGAGCCAAACAACATATATCCGACCCCAGTAAATAATATTAGTGCCCGAATTCATTCCCACTCAATTTCTCTCTGAACATAAAACGTTTAAGTGCTAATTTAAACGCTTTAAAATTAATATTGTAGACGAATATTTGTGATTTTGTGGATGTTCTGAAACAGTGGCCCATTTACTGTTCAACTGTGCCATGTTTGGAGGGACAAGACTCGACCTTGTGTGTCACCAAAACAACTGTCGTGTGGAGCTAGAGACTCCTACTTCTACTAATAGTTCTGTAAGTTCATTTGCCGCACTGAGTGGCTCAGACAAGTAGGTGATGGCCTTCTGGCCGCAACTTCGCAGGTTCGATTCTGGTTCAGTCCGGTGGTATATGAAGGTCTCGTGTCGGTAGATTTACTGGCACGTAAAAGAATTCCTGTGGGACTAAATTCCGGCACCACGGCGTCTTCGAAAACCGAAAAAGTAGTTAGTATAATGTAAAGCCAATATTATTATTATTATTATTATTATTATTATTATTATTATTATTATTATTATTATTATTATTATTATTATTATTATTATTAAGTTCATTCACCACATGTTCAAAAATTTAGTTTCCTGATTTTGTATGAAGGACCAATAATTAACTAACTGATCAAAACTATAACCCTAATATACTCGTGTATAACAGGGGTTTATACTATTAGGATATCCATTAAATAAATAAATATATAATCCATTCTCATTACCCTTCACCAGACTTTTCAGAAATGGATCATGTTCATTGCGCCTTAGTAAGGAGTCACAATTGGACACGCGCTGCACCAAATTCTATCCAGTGAGTGCATATGGCACCCAAACATCGCAATGAAATATTCAACCAAGCCTCTCCAGGTGTTCCTTCACATTACGGAACGATATACTCAGCACTTGAGCTACTTCTTCCGCTGTCACCCTTGGATTACATTCAACCAACTCCCTGAGCCTTTCCTCGTCTGTAACAACGGTCCTCCGGTACAAGGTTTGTCATATATGGAACGAATTCCAGACCGAAACAAAGAAAACCATTTGCGGCATGTCCGATCTTCGCCATAAACAGCGTAAGTCTTCATCCGAGTTTGTGAAGCATTTTGGCCCTTGTGATAATCAAAGTGTAAATGAACTGCACACGAAGTGCAGCAGATCCTAGCGAGGTCACCGATAGTCAGTTAAAACACCGAACTGCCCACTGCGAGTCATTCTTGCCTGCCTACAGAATGAGTGATGCGGTAACTGCTCTATCGCTACTGTAGAGCGGGTTGTGACCTCTCCAGGCTGAATATTCCTGCTGTGTTGACGAAAATGCACACGGACTTATGTTCCCAACATATTCGGTTAAATGAAACAATATTAGTGTAGTTACAACAAAACACCTATTACTGTAGAAATATTTTTTATTCCTACAAACTAACATAAATTAAATCTGTCTTTAAAGACTGGAAGGTCGAAGAAGTTAAGTGCAAAGTACACGGGAGACTCGAACAATGCAGAACTACAAATTTCGGAACACACGTATCAGCTGATTAATTATTACTCTTGTTTTCTCATGATTCATGTTTGTGGGTTACTGTAGTCACGTCCTAGTTCGTGAACCATGGGCAACGGCTGAGTGGCCTAGTAAGTGGTCCTGAGAGTCGGGATACCAGTTGCTATGGAATGGGAGTGGGCATCTCGGACATATTCTGAGTCGTGGCCCTCCTTGTGCTCAGGCAGCTAGGACTATACAATTCACCGGTGGTCCATAACCCGTTAGAGGAGAGATCCTCACTTGGACTACGTGCAAGTAGGGTAGCATCCTGCTTAATGAATTTACCGAGCTCAGAACACTTTAAGCAAGCCTCGGACCTATGGGAGTAATGGAGTCCCACTCCCATTTGACAGGTGAGGGACTCCTTGGAAACAACTTAGCGAACGAAATGGAATTCGATGGGGAGCTATCAATATTAATGGGGCTTATGGAAGAAAGAAGGTAGAACTGGCTGAGTCAGCAAAGAGGATGCATCTGGATGTGCTAGGAGTAAGTGATATTCGGGTAAGGGAAGATAAGGAGGAAGAGATAGGAGATTATACAGTGTACTTGACGGGTGTTAGAAAGGGAAGGGCAGAGTCTGGGGTAGGGCTCTTTATCAGGGATACCATTGCACGCAACATAGTTTCGGTTAGGCACGTAAATGAGCGAATGATGTGGGTAGATTTGTCAGTGGGAGGAATTAGGACAAGAATTGTGTCCGTGTATTCACCATGTGAGGGTGCAGATGAGGATGAAGTTGGCAAGTTTTATGAAGCATTGAGTGACATCGTGGTCAGGGTCAACAGCAAGGATAGAATAGTGCTAATGGGCGATTTCAATGCGAGGGTTGGGAATAGAACTGAAGGATACGAAAGGGTGATTGGTAAATGTGGGGAAGATATGGAAGCTAATGGGAATGGGAAGCGTTTGCTGGACTTCTGTGCTAGTATGGGTTTAGCTGTTACGAATACATTCTTCAAGCATAAGGCTATTCACCGCTACACATGGGAGGCTAGGGGTACCAGATCCATAATAGACTATATCTTAACAGACTTTGAATTCAGGAAATCTTTTAGAAATGTACGAGTTTTTCGGGGATTTTTCGATGATACAGACCACTATCTGATCTGTAGTGAACTAAGTATCTCTAGGCCTAGGGTAGAGAAAGTGAAATCTGTCTGCAAACGAATAAGGGTAGAAAATCTCCAGGACGAGGAAATTAGACAGAAGTACATGCATATGATTAGTGAGAAGTTTCGAACAGTAGACAGTAAGCAGGTTCAGGATATAGAAAGTGAATGGGTGGCATACAGAGATGCTGTAGTAGAAACAGCAAGGGAATGCCTAGGAACAACTGTGTGTAAAGATGGGAAAAGGCGATCGTCTTGGTGGAATGATGAAGTGAGAGCAGCCTGTAAACGTAAAAAGAAGGCTTATCAGAAATAGCTCCAAACAAGGGCCGAGGCGGACAGGGATTGGCAAGTAGAGGAAAGAAACAGAGCGAAACAAATAGTTGTTGAATCCAAAAAGAAGTCATGGGAAGATTTTGGTAATAACCTGGAAAGGCTAGGTCAAGCAGCAGGGAAACCTTTCTGGACAGTAATAAAGAATCTTAGGAAGGGAGGAAAAAAGGTAATGAACAGTGTTTTGAGTAATTCAGGTGAACTTATAATAGATCCCAGGGAATCACTGGAGAGGTGGAGGGAATATTTTGAACATCTTCTCAATGTAAAAGGAAATCATCATGGTGGTGTTGCAAACAGCCAAGCTCATGGGGATGAGGAAAATGATGTTGGTAAAATTATGCTTGAGGAAGTGGAAAGGATAGTAAATAAACTCCATTGTCATAAGGCAGCAGGAATAGATGAAATTAGACCTGAAATTGTGAAGTATAGTGGGAAGGCAGGGATGAAATGGCTTCATAGAGTAGTAAAATTAGCGTGGAGTGTTGGTAAGGTACCTTCAGATTGGACAAAAGCAGTAATTGCACCTATCTATAAGCAAAGGAACAGGAAGGATTGCAATAACTATCGAGGTATCTCATTGATTAGTATACCAGGCAAAGTATTCACTGGCATCTTGGAAGGGAGGGTGCGATCAGTCGTTGAGAGGAAGTTGGATGAAAACCAGTGTGGTTTCAGACCACAGAGAGGCTGTCAGAATCATATTTTCAGTATGCGCCAGGTAATTGAAAAATGCTACGAGAGGAATACGCAGTTGTGTTTATGTTTCGTAGATCTAGTGAAAGCATATGACAGGGTACCGAGGGAAAAGATGTTCGCTATACTGGGGGACTATGGAATTAAAGGTAGATTATTAAAATCAATCAAAGGCATTTATCTTGAGAATTGGGCTTCAGTGAGAATTGATGGTAGAATGAGTTCTTGGTTCAGGGTACTTACAGGAGTTAGACAAAGCTGTAATCTTTCACCTTTGCTGTTTGTAGTTTACATGGATCATATGCTGAAAGGTATAAAATGGCAGGGAGGGATTCAGTTAGGTGGAAATGTATAAAGCAGTTTGGCCTATGCTGACGACTTGGTCTTAATGGCAGACTGTGCCGAAAGCCTGCAGTCTAACATCTTGGAACTTGAAAATAGGTGCAATGAGTATGGTATGAAAATTAGCCTCTCGAAGACTAAATTGATGTCAGTAGGTAAGAAATTCAACAGAATTGAATGTCAGATTGGTGATACAAAGCTAGAACAGGTCGATAATTTCAAGTATTTAGGTTGTGTGTTTTCCCAGGATGGTAATATAGTAAGTGAGATTGAATCAAGGTGTAGTAAAGCTAATGCAGTGAGCTCGCAGTTGCGATCAGCAGTACTCTGTAAGAAGGAAGTCAGCTCCCAGACGTAACTATCTTTACATCGGTCTGTTTTCAGACCAACTTTGCTTTACGGGAGCGAACGCTGGGTGGACTCAGGATATCTTATTCATAAGTTAGAAGTAACAGACATGAAAGTAGCAAGAATGATTGCTGGTACAAACAGGTGGGAACAATGGCAGGAGGGAACTCGGAATGAGGAGATAAAGGCTAATTTAGGAATGAACTCGATGGATGAAGCTGTACGCATAAACCGGCTTCGGTGGTGGGGTCATGTGAGGCGAATGGAGGAGGATAGGTTACCTAGGAGAATAATGGACTCTGTTATGGAGGGTAAGAGGAGTAGAGGGAGACCAAGACAGCGATGGTTAGACTCTGTTTCTAACGATTTAAAGATAAGAGGTATAGAACTAAATGAGGCCACAACACTAGTTGCAAATCGAGGATTGTGGCGACGTTTAGTACATTCTCAGAGGCTTGCAGACTGAACGCTGAAAGGCATAACAGTGTATAATGATAATGTATGTATGTATGTATGTATGTATGTATGTATGTATGTATGTATGTATGTATGTTGTTTTCTCAACCGCAAGACAACATGCAATATTTGTATAAGATCAGCAATAATCACAAACAATGCATAGACTGTTAACCCGCGAGTGGTCGCTATATGAGATTTTCTCTCGCATTATTTTGTATTGTGAGTTTACTTCTCAGCGATGTAAGGCAGGTGACTGTTCCCTCTTCTAGCTGAGTTTATAATTGTCGTGAGTAATGCGATTCACATTTGAATGGTAAGCATCCTATCCTCTAGTCAGAACAAAGATTCGTAAGAGTTCATGCGCCCTGTGTGAGAGGTTCTCTCATCGCGCGACCAGTGGCGTTGGTGCTATGTTGAAGTTGAGAGGGAAACTTTCTCCTGTTGTAGGCATTAGTATTTGATTTAAGTCGTGCGCGTAACGTTCTCCTTTTGCAATTACTGATAAACGAGTCTTCAAAAATTATGAGTCGAGGAAGAATGTTGGGAAATACACGCTGTTACAACTTCCAGCTAACTCAAATATTAGAGAGAAGACCTATTGTACTTTCTTCTTGCTTTTGTATTGCGACTGTCAGAAAGTTCTATATTAATAACAATGTTATTGGTTTTACGTTCCAATAACTACTTTTTACAGTTTTCGCAGATGCCGAGGTGCCAACATTTTGTCGCACAAGAGTTCTTTTATATGCCAATAAAGCTACGGCTGACGTATCTGAGCACCTTCGAATACCCCCGAACTGAGCCAAGATCGAACCTGCCAAGTTGGGGCCGGAGAGCCAGCGCCTTAACCGTCTGAGCCATTCAGCCCGGCACTCTTGTGAATATTACGTACTTACATGTGACCGAACTAATGACTAATTTCCATTAAGGAGGGATTGGTTTATGTAATATACGGATAATCAGTTTTTTATCTAAACTGTATAACGCAGTCTATATGTCTCTTTTCCGTAATTCGTTTCAATCGTACGCGCCGCAATCAAGTGCGAGACACTCTAGCACCCACACTATAGTTCTGAACTCTCCCTACGCGATTATCACGCCTTCGGTCCCCTCAAGAAGGCCGTGAGGGCTCGACGTTTCCTGTCGGACGAGGATGTGCAGCAGGCGGTTACGGAAATTCTTCACGCAGCACGACACGGTATTTTACCACACGGTGATCTTCAATCTGGTGAATCGGTCGGATGAGTGCCTAAATGCTCGAGGCGTACTTTGCCTAATTGGCATCCCGATTCAGGCCTGTACGGCCGTCGAACGGGAACTTCTTGATCGCCCCTTATAGTATTTCTCAATTAATAAGCACATACTGAAAATCCAATCATGTCTAACACACTGTGGTTTAAAACCACACCGGTTTCCGTCTATTATAGTATCTAGCAATGGTCACTCGTTGCTTTCCGTGGATAACATAGATAGTTACGAATATCGTACAAGATATTGTTTTTCAGTAATTCAAAGGAAGGTAGGTACACGATCGATATAAGAATATAAATACAATAACTTTCCAATAACAGAAAGAGTAGGTGTATTAATTCTTCATGGAACTTTTGCTTAAAGGAACTTCTTATTTTAAGTATTAGAACGTCTAAAAATGAATATCTCATTAATTCAGAAGGTAAAATGAAAGCAATTGTTCATCACATATGTGAATTACGTATTTGTAATTACGAATTATCGATTTAAAAGCTATCAATATTAAATGGCTCATTAAATTCCGTTTCCTCATAAGTTTCCTTTAAAAAGCAGCCTCATCCCTGCTTAGTGAATGAAAACACAATTAATATCCAAAGATTACTTGAAATGGATTTATTGTACGTATTTTTCGCTGTATTCATGAAACTTCTGAGACTGTTACACGGCCATGCAGGACACCAGAGCTGCAGCCCAGATTTTTCATCTTCAACACTCTCCTATGTTATACCGACCATTATTCGAATCAACCCACTCAACGTTTACAAAGTATCTACTATCTTCAGTCGTTTCTGTAGGAAGCCTAATAATAGAGATACACATTTTGAAACCTGAGAACTAAAATAGTGTACAAGAATACATGCATCATGAATAACACTCTTTTTTCTCATGCTGCCTTAGCCCTAATGACCGGGAGAGTTGGCCGTGTGCTAAGGGGCGCACAGCTATGAGCTTGCATCCGGGAGATAGTGGGTTCGAGCCCCACTGTCGGCAGCCCTGAAGATGGTTTTCTGTGGTTTCCCATTTTCTGGTGAGTCGGTCGGCAAATTCTGGGGCTGTACCTTAATTAAGACCACGGCCGATTCCTTCCCACTCTAGGCCTTTCCTATCCCTTCGTCGCCATACGAACTACCTGTGTCGGTGCGACGTAGAAAAAGTTGTAAAGAAAAAAAGGCCCTAATGGTCTACTAAGTGACCGCTGCTCAACCCGAATGCCCGCAGATTACCAGGTGACGCGTAGTCAGTGCGGTAATTCTCTCGGCTGTCATACTTGGCTTTCTAGACCGGGGCTGCTACCTTTCCGTCGCATAGCTCCTCAATTGTTATCACGTACGCTAAGTGGACCTCGAATCGGCCCTCAGATACTGGTATAAGCCCTTGACCTGGGCGAGAATTGTAACCGCGATCTTCGAGTAAAAGGCAAGCTCCTCAATTGTGCACCGCGGGACTCACTAATGGTATTTTTACGAGATCATTGACAGGAGAATATTAACACTCACAAGAATGTTTGAACTTAATCCACAGGGATACTCGGATAACCACATGTGTAGGTAGTGATATCTCACCTGAAGTGATAATCAGCTGCTAATGTCGACAGTAAAGCTACTCCACTCACAGCGCAAGCAGACTGCGTCGATACTTAAAGTTCTTCTCTAATGAAGACTCAATTTACTTTCTTTTTTTTTGTAAACCACATTAACTAGGGTTGCGTGCTTCGAGATCGTCCGCCCAGTTAAGTACAACACAACAATCGCTTGATCATTTAAACTGGGCCACGTTGTAGATTAATAATCGCGTTTGTTTACAGGAACAAACTTGTAATTCTCGACTACACGTCAAATTTAATTCTTCAAGTATTCATTATTGAATGGAGTGACACTGATATGCCCGACGTTGTATTTCATGAATATTTACAATCTTAGAAGAAGACTACAATCAGGAGGTGTTCTTCAATGTCAAGGTATTCTCTTCGTCAGTAATTTGCTTGTTGCATGCAATTTGAGCTAATGGTAACACTTCCCTTGCTTACTCATCGGCATTCAAACATACAGCATGCGCTCTCAGTACTAACAAGTAAGGTAGCTTAAATAACGAGTGTTCATATCCTCAGGAGAACAAGGAGATAACTAACCTTCATGGCCGTGCACGCTGAAATACTAAACAAATAAGTACTAGGACGAAGACTGAGTGGTCCACACCACGTCACGATGACGTTCAACAGTTAGGCTATCTAGGTATAATGTGTTATTTTTCCTTTAGGTACAGTAATTTACTCTCACTTAATTATAGAGTAGACTTTCCTTTATTTCAAGTTCAGAAATACCTGTTCCAACCTTTATCACATGGAAAACAACAACAAAAACATAACGATATCACTGGTTACCAAACAATTTTCAAGCGTATACGGTTATGAAACTGATAACCACGATGGCCGTAACATGTAGAGTGTAGTAAAAATTTAATATATTACGTCGCTAATAACATCATATTAAAATATTCGTTCTTCTCTTTTAATTGGTCAGCACACTTCGAACATATACTAAAATGTTATCCTCGCCTAAGCTACTATGTCTTTTATTTTAAAAAATATGCTTAGGTAATACTTTCAGTATAGCCTACTTTGTTTAGTTTTCCATATCAAGTTCCTTGGCTGAATGGTTATCGCTTTCGGTTCAGAGGGCCCCGAGTTCTATTCCCGACCAGGCAGGAGATTTCAACTGTGCGCCGTTAATTTCTATTGCTCGGGCACTGGGTGTTTGTGTTTCTCTCAGCACACATCTACATCTATGCACAACACATCACACTACCAACCATAAACATTAGATCCCTTCTCATAGGTTTGGCGTTAGGAAGATCATCCGGGCGTAAAATTGGTCCAAATCCACACTCGTATCGACCCCTAAAAATTGTCAGCAACAACAAAAAATGGCTAGGAAGAAGGAGACATCATAAGAGTCCGTAGTACACTGTAGAATGTGTCCGTAGACCTGTAGGATGTATACCGAAAACTCTCGTTTAACAGCATCAGCTCGAACAGTTCGAATAAAACAAGCTGTTGTCAGGTGTTTCATTAGCCATGTACAGGGGTCCCAGGCGTCTCGTTTCTCCCAGGAGAGTTTTAATACTTTATATTTTTGCAGGGTTGTCCTGGTGTCCAGAAGAATTTTATCTGGGGTGCTAAGTCACAGTATTCGAATGTATCGAAATAATTTGTTGAAACAAACCGAATTTGTTCTTCTCATGACAAAAATGTAAGCATATGTTTCCTTAAAGATACAGATCAAGCAATTGTCCAAAGAAATACATTTTCTTGTGAATTCTGTTATTGTGAATGAATATTAATTATCGAAACGAAAGAGCATTTTAACAACACTTTGAACAAATATTTCCACTTTTAAAAGAAATTATAGATGGTAGCAGTTGAAAAGTTTGAGAGTAATTTATGCCAAGGCGTCTGGAGAGAAATCTAACAGCATGGGCCATGTAGATACAAGGAAACACAAACCCACAATTGTCTGCGAGAATTTCATAACTTACTGACTTTCACAATTGACATTTGTGATCAGGAGAGGGAGGTTGCTGCAAGAGAAGCAATAATGGTTTTCAATGTTGTGATGCATAGCCACAGTTTCCAGTCTAAGAACTGCCCTCAGTGCTTATGAAGAAGTTAATAAGCTAGAAATTCACTTGTGTTAACAAACGCAAGACCATTATTGTAAATGTTTTGGTTCCTTGTGCAATAAATACAATTCTAAATGGCCCGAAGAATGTAAAATATTGTAGTTCAACAAAATATGCTTTCAATCATATTTACGCGATGGTTGTGCTCATTCTTTTAGACTTAAAACAGCATGTTCAAATTAACATTTTATTATTGCAGGACCTTGTCGTTCCTCCGTTATCCCATCACAGTTCCCAATAAAATCATTTCCCTCCCCTAGTCATTCATCTTCAAATAGTTCTTCAATGTACTATTGCAATCTACCACATACCTCTTCATTGTCTAATAATAAATTTCATTGTTTGCCTTTAACTACTGAAGAGTTTGTTCTCGATTTGAACCACAAAGCCCTGATTTTTTGTTAAGCTTGATTTTGCCTTCCCGTCCTCTGATATTCCTACAAATCTGCGGCAATTCCTTTTGTCCATTTCCTTATTTATTCCCTGCATTTGTTGAAGATAAGTATTTTTACTCTTCTATATTATTCCACATTCTTGCTTTTACCAACAACATCACTGTGTGTTTTACCACAAGTTTTGTTCGTTTTTATTTACAGGAGTTTGTGAAACTTAGACTTTACTGAAATGTTTTAAAATGTATTTTATGAGTTGAAGGATTTGCACTGTTTGCATAAACAATTATTTATTGCTATTTTAATAATTTTAGAGTTAATATCCATTTTATACTGTCATTTCTTCAGTTGTGTGCATAGAAACGTGGCAATTAACCAGTGGCGTAGGTTCAGGGGACTCTCGTATCCTGAGCGTTTTATATAATCTTTAACACAGGATGGTTATTTTATATAGCCATTTAGTGATAGTTTTCTTTCTTTTCATACTTCGTAGTGCTGGCCAGCAATGATAACCTAAACTAGCAACTCAAGTTTTAAAAGCCCGTTCAAAAACAGAAGCATACGTAGAAAAGTGCTAGCGCTTCACTGCCTGCATGTGATATGACTTGTATGACTTCTCCGCTCTCGTTCCAAGAACTCCACCTAGTGATGGGCAGTCTGAGACTAGGTCTCGAAATGTCTCGGGATTTCTCTAGACTAGCGCAGGCACAATTTCTCGCGAGAAATTTCTAGAGATCTCGGAGTTGAACGTTGTTTGTGCTGAGTATGCGAATAGCCAACAACGGGCCTTCTCCATTTCGTAAATACGTATCAACAAGCGACTAGGGCGTTCATTTCTACCGAAGTCTATTTTGACGCAGTATGCACTGGTATGTACACGAATGAGTGGTTTAAGTACAGAACCTGACGGCTACTGTGAGTACATGTACCTGATACTAGAGGCGTGCAATATTCAAACTCGAGACGAGGCAAGATGCACCTTGCTGCATATGCAACCACCATTACGCATGAGTGGAATGTGTAATCTAAAATGCTTGAGTTTGCTCCAATTCTTTTTTTTTTTTTTTTTTTTGCTAGGAGCTTTACGTCGCACCGACACAGATAGGTCTTATGGTGACGATGGGATAGGAAAGGACAAGGATTTGGAAGGAAGCGGCCGTGGCCTTAATTAAGGTACAGCCCCAGCATTTGCCTGGTGTGAAAATGGGAAACCACGGAAAACCATTTTCAGGGCTGCCGATAGTGGGATTCGAACCTACTATCTCCCGGATGCAAGCTCACAGCCGTGCGCCTCTACGCGCACGGCCAACTCGCCCGGTCCAATTCTTTTTACAAGTAGGTGTACATTGTTATCAGACCCCACATTCAATATCACATTATGACCACTGCTTGTGTTTACCGATATTTCGGTGACGAAGGAAATAATTCCTTACAATGTTATAGAGTATTCACGTCATATGTAAAGTTAGCACAATTACCCAAAAACAACAAGAGTACAACAGGCATTTCCATGGAAAAGAAATATTACAAGAAGTACTACTAGTTTAACATTCTAAATCCAGCATCATCATACACAAATTCAGTATTTCCAGAGGTTAACACTACCGCTTACAATACTATAGGTTGAGCTTACTACTAGCTTAACATTACAAGTGATAATAAAGTGAAGTTAAACCATCATTATCCTACAACTATAACGACAACAACAACAACGAAAGAAAATATGACAAGAAATACTACTAGTTTAACATTCTAAATCCAGCATCATTATACACTAATTCACACACAGCTTAGGCCTAAGTATTTCCATTACTTAACACTATGGCTTACAATACTATAGGTTGAACTCACTACTAGCTTAACACTACAAGTGGTATTAAAGTTAAAACAAAACTACCCAACAACTACAACAAGCAATTCCATGAAGAGAAAATATTAGAAGAAATACTACTAGTTTAACATTCTAAATCCAGCAGAAAATCACAAATTTAGTGTCCGTCATTTACAGCTTTTAATTTTTTCATTTTACACTAGCACTAATCACCATCCTTAAAGGATTTGATACCGGAAGAGAATCTATCAAAGACTGCTGCAAGTAATTTATTCCAATTCCTTATGGTCCTGTTTACAAAGGAAAACTTGCCCACACCAGTATGCTGGTTATTATTACATTACTGTTGGTGACCATTGCCTCCGGGATATGTCCAATTTGCGATGTATTTGTTAATAATAATAATAATAATAATAATAATAATAATAATAATAATAATAATAATAATAATAATAATAATTAGGTACTTCGGTATTTGACAGTGCAATGTTTAATTGTGTCCAGTTGTACGTGACAACTTGAAGACGATGTCGTGGATGTCGGTTATTTTGAAGAGACGCCACATAGCACAGCCCGCTGTACATTTTTATTCAAAAGAAGTAAAATACGTCTGCAGAAAAACTTCTGGGATGGTCCGACACTTAAAAACATATATTATACGTGAGGAGGAATATTCACAGAACACCTCTGGGCCGGTCTGAATCACCAGAAGGTACCCTGCAGACGATTGTGAGGCATCCAGGTTGGTTTACATCCTAATAACAGTTATTAACACATTATACGGGTTATTCGGATAAGAAGTTCACTTGAAATAACTGGTGAACAGTTTAAGATACTGGCATTCTGGGTCTTCACTTTCGTTAATGGTATTAAGGAGCTCATAGTTCAACATGCAGTGCATTCCTAGGCTTTTGACGAAATTTATCGTCACACACGTTTCCATATGAGAACTGCTGATGATAATTATCAAGCTTACACTCGTAGTTACTGGGACGTCGCGTCGCGCACCTCGCAGTACACGAGAATTGGTCTCGAGAGCGTTGCCCATCACCCCTGCTGAAAGAATTGGAGCAAAATTGGGCATATTAGATTACACGTTCCACTCATGTGTAATGGGGGTTGCATATGTAGCAAAGCACATCTTCCCCGTCTCTAGTTCGAAAACTGCACGCCTCTAGTATCCTATCTACAGTTATTCACAAATTATGCGGGGTTATTTAGCTAAGATGGCCACTCCAAAAATGTCGCGAACAGTATAAGATATTGACATTCGTTTTTCACTTTCGTTAATAGTATTAAGAGGTTCTGAGTTGACATGCAGTACTTTTCCAAGCTTTTGACAAAATGTATTGGCTCACACGTTTTCGTATGAGAACGTTATTTCACGCAATAACTGCCAATGATATACTATCAAGTTTACAGCCGTAGTTACTGGTACGTCGCACAGCTTGCACTACAGGAGGATCGGTCTCGAGATTCTCGGGAGAGTCTCCAGATTTGTGACATCAGTCTCAAGAGTCTCGAGCGAGAGCGTTGCCCATCACTAGCTCCTCCACCTGCGCTGTTCGATGCGGTCGTGCATTGTCATCCATAAAAATGAAGTCAGGGCCTAATGCAACCCTGAAAGACGCACATGGGGATGGAGTACACTGTCACAATAACGTTGACCGGTGAGTGTACTTGGTTCAAAGATTTGGAGGTCGGTACGCCCATGCAACCTTATACGTCCCCATACCACAACACTTTGATCCCCAAAATGATCATGTTCGACAATGTTCCTGGGTGCAGTTCGTGTTCCCATCTCTCGCCGGATGAGGGTACGTCTAGAATCACTACTCAGACTGAATCTGCAGATGCTCTTGCCACCATCACAAACGGTGCCGCCCATGTGCGGGTGTGAACGGAACACAATGTAATGGTCGCCGGGCAAACAGACCACCACCATGCAGTCACCATGTCACTGTGGAGCGTGTGTTCGGGTGCCCTTGCAATTGCACCCGCTGTTTTGCGTGAGTCTCTTCTTGCCTGTTGCACAATGAAGCGGTCATCTGCTGCTGTAGTTGACCGGGGTCGACCCCCACTCTCCTCTGGGTAGCAGTGCCTGTAGTTCGGAATGCTCTCCATGCACGTGGAACAATGCTGTGAGCAATACCAAACTCCTGGGCTACACTCTTCACACTTCGTCCTTTTTCCAGTTTCCCGATGATTCTTCCCCGTGTAAAGTCATACAAATGTTGTATCCGGGCCATGCTGTAATGAATAACACCACCACAGTGCACCGCAACAGCCCGCCAATTGACTCAATCCTGTCCCGTTCCTTCAACTGCCTCGTTTAGTGGGGCCAGACCCATAGGGCGCTACAGTCACGCTCACCTCGCGCCAGGTATCTATGCATGTGTGGGATACCTCTGGCAATACGTTGCCGCACTTTCATTCATTTCCACCGAGTAGTTGATATGCTATGTTGCTTTATCTATCTCGTCCTTAAGTTTTGCACAGCAATGTAAATGGATCATTCACTTGAGGTCCGTCACAAATATAATTAAATATTTCAATGAGTAGTGCCAATTTTTAACGGAATAATCGACGACGAACATTCTCACTGGGAATACGACACTATAAACCGTGTAATGGAATTTATTAAGTACATGGAGGACGCAAATGTTGTGTACTTGTGCGTTTAGGAAGCATGTTTTGTTCACATTGGCCCTTCGCTTAAATTTCTGCAGTCAGTAGTTAAAATGAATGCTTGCCATATTGATACATAACTTGCCATTGCAAATGTAACGAACCTGGGGCGCGAGGCTTTTATTGATGAGTGGAAGTACAAATGTATCCAATTGAATGAGAATGTAAGTTTCAGTGACACTCAAAAGGCTAGGCTGAAGGTGGATTGCTATTTGTTGATTTCATTGCCTATTTTTAAACGGAATTTTAAGGAGCACCATTCGATACGGTGCGCAGTCATCCACCTCCGACTTTTACTTATAGCACTAGGGTGTATAAACTATAGCGTTCCCATTTTTAGTTCACGCTACGCCACTGAAAGTAACCCATATGCTGCTATAAAGCCATTGTGAAGCCAGTGGAAAAAACAGCTTCGATATACACTGGCAGACATATTACATGGGAATTGTATGTCCTTCTGCAGCCACGTATTGGGGGGAATGTTGTCGAGTTTGAACAACAGACAGACCTGGTATGACAGTGAATCATTTCAGTGGCGTATACTGAGGGCTACCAAGGCTATCGGTGAAGCCCTAACCTCAAAGATGACAATGGAAATAGAAAGCACATTATAATGTAAGCTTCTGACACATTGTTCCATATACAAAACATGAAAGCAATGAGATTAAATGTCGAAAAAGTCGCTCGTATTTCTGAGTGCAAGGCATCGCAGAAAGATATTGTAACCCAGGCAGTGAGTCCTTCTCCCCTGGCCTCGCCCGCACGGCTTGCTGCCGTTTGCCCGATTGGTGCGAGGACCGGGAGAGATAGGTCCGTCAGATCGCCCCTGCTAACGAAGGAGATATAGCTCAAAGACTCGAGTTCCCCAGAAGTGTCCGAAATGACACATGCGTTCCTCAGCTCCTCACCTCATAGACTACTTCTGACTTAATTATACAGATAACAGAGTGCTGGTATTTCACTCTCCTTTGCTTTTACATCTTTGTAGAAAGACACTGCAGGCTACTGTTTATAGGAGTAATATACTTCTCTTTCTATAGGATGATCTGCTAAAATGAAATACAATCTTTCAGGTTTAGTGTTATCCTTGTTTGGTTGAAATCGAACCTGTGATCATGGGTCGGTCACCACCACTGATCTCCCGAGGAAGCTAATAAACCAGTCGACGATGGGTACGACTGCTTGTAATGTCGTAAAATTCAAAATTTTAATAATAATAATAATAATAATAATAATAATAATAATAATAATAATAATAATAATGATAATAATAATAATATTGCATGGCATCTGTATAGGCTTGATAGTGACCAGGAGGATTAAGAGTACGAGGGGGGTTGATTCTGATAGTTGAACCGGGCCCATCGGACCAAAGGCAAGCATTCTATCCATTTCGCCACAAAGCCGGACTTTAATTTGCTAAACCTTAGGCTACCATCTCCACTAATCAGATGTTGATTGATGACAGTAGCAGAGGCCAGGGAAGTAGCTTGTGAAACAGGACTGGCAACACAGCAGGCTACTCCGTTGGCTATTGGCTGCAGCTAAGAGTGCTTCAGGCTTGACATTCACTAAACAAACTATCGAAAAGCGGTAACCTAAGTCTAGTGGTAGCCCACGTCTTGTTCCCTGCACACGCCACTGAAGCATTTGATGACAGTGACATACCTGACCCATTAGCACTCAGTATGCCAGAAAACAATGTGCGAAGTAGTCCAAGATCTCATAAACTTTCACCTCAAAGGACGATAGGAGAGAGTATATTTGACCAGATTCCTGAACAAACCGTGCAGTAAATCAACGACAGTGTAAGAAATGTAAAGAAAACCATCACTGTCAACTGCAAGAAGGCGTACAATAACATCAGGGAAAGTAAGTCAGAGAGTACAGGCTATAAAAAGCAAGACTAGATGGCACAAACTTGTCACTACTAAAACTGTATAGGTAATTGAACAAGGGATTCAAGATGTGTTCCAGTCTTCTTTATGCTTCCGATTGCGCAACATGAACCCGGCGCCGAGTTTCAAGTATTTCGTGGCTTGATGACGCTAAGAAAAGCGCCATCCAGTTCCGAAAAGAACAGAGAGAGAAGTCTAAATTTCAATCGCCCTGCCGACAAAAATGGCTGAAATACAGTCAGTGCCAACTTGATCACTTGATTTGAGTGTTAGTATTCCGAGATTACTGCACAAATTACTGCGTAAAAGATCGACAATTCAGATCTGTGCAGTTAGACTTCAATTAAAATTATAAAGGGTTATTTTAATTCAGAATCACCCAAAGTGCACCGTAGACGACAAGGTACGCATCAGTATGAAACCAAAAGCAAAATGGGCGTGTCGAAAGGAGCGTCACTATGCTAACGAAGATATTAATTTAATCAACGATCGGAGTACATTTCGCATGCGATAGCTCGTCATACTAGGTCATGAGCTGCACTTTGGCGCATCGCCGATATTGTACAACTCCTAGATCACCTATAATGAAAATTAGGGTGGGGAGCCGTGTGTCGCGTTAGCGTGGCTTGAAGTGTGTTTATTTAACAGAAAAGACGCCGTCTATAAGGGAGTTCCTGAACTAGTGCCCGTGTGGTCAGACGTATCATGCAGCGGGAGAAATATTCCTTTAACAGTGTAATTGTAACTGGAATCGAAGTGACAAATCAGGGAAATAAAATATTGAAGCTGCGCGATTCACATTTAGACAAAGTGCGTGTTTGAGACACTCGTGTGAGTAATGCATAATAAATAATAGGAATAAAATAGTACTGCGAATAGTAGTCCAGAGTAAGATTGGGATGTGTGCTTTAGAAAGACTGAAAGTTCGCGGATTATAAACGTTGATCCAACGCACGCATTGTTTTATCGTGAATGCAGAGATTTAAGTTGTTCAGATTAGAAGGAAAAGGGAAGAAATTAATAACATTAAAATACAATTGAGGTTGTAGGAGTGAGGAGTAATATCACTAAAACATTATTAGTGTTGGGAGGTGTGTGTTCCGTATACCTGTGAATATTGATACAGTTTCTTCATAATAATGTTATTTGCTTTACGTCCCACTGAATACTTTTTGCGGTTTTCGGAGACAACGAAGTACCGGAATTTAGTTCCGCAGGAGTTCTTTTACTTGCCACAAATCTACCGACACGAGACTGACGTATTTGATCACCTTCAAATATCACCGGATTGAGCCAGGATCGAACCTGCCAAGCTGGGGTCAGAAGGCCAACGCCTCAACCGTCTGAGCCATTCAGCCCGGCTCCGTTTCTTCAGAATAAGTGCTTTATGGATTGTTCATCTTCATTAGCAGGTACCCTGGGATGATGATCAACAGGATGGAGCGTCAGCCGAGGACTGAACCCAGGAATGAAATCCAAGTTTGCAGCGCATCCGTGATGGACGTGTAAATATGTACATGAGCTTTCTATCGGCTCGGGAAATGGACAACTCTATCACCCACGTAAGTAGATAAAAAATATACATTTTGTAGAATTAGTGAATCCACAAAGGATGTGTTAGTTTGTAAATAATTATGTAAATAAGCTTAGCTTAGTAATATGGGCTATATCCAAGTCCAGAATTCTTCATTAGGAAGACCGCCGGGATGAGCTATGAGACATGTTCATGTCATTATTTCCTTGGGTTAAATTAAGGAAATTTTGTACTCCCATTTGTAGCTGGGTTTTTCTTATATTGATTATCTTGTGTAAAGTAAAATGCATAGAGTTTTGAAGTTACCTAGTTCAATTTGAGAAATTTCGAGTTAATTGGTGACATAGAAAAGTTTGGTGACATAGAAAAGTAAGTGAATAATGTTGTAAGGAATTCCTCTAGGATATTGTTGAGTTTCATTCTGCGGGACGTAAACCAAGAAATACGTGTATGCGAATGAATAGTTAAAATGAGTGAATTAGAACGACATGGAAGCATTATTGAGTTACGTATTGTATGCTACAAATAGCATGAGACTTCGCGTTGAATTTGATAAGATATGATCCCTGATTTTTAGTAAAGGACAAAATGTCTCTGATTTGTTTAGAAGCCGGAGTGCTGATTTTTTGACAGGGACTTTTAAGAAGTACGAGAATCTCAGCTGACTCGGAGGGGGCGTGTCGTGGAAACCGCTCCGATGAATTTATGAGTGCTAGAGGCTAGTGTTTGCCGTAGGCCTGTGTTAATGGGAGGGGTGATATTTTTTTTTCTAACCTTTCACCAGTTTCAAGAATATGTTTCGTGTCCCAAGAACAGAAAACAACCTATTTAATTTACTCTGTCAGTTGTCACCGATATGTCAAGTAAAGAATTAGATCCAGTTAATAATGATAGAAAGGGTTACGATCCTTAGATAACGTCTTTTAGACAGAGTTTTCAGGTGCTTCCATGACAGTCAGGAGAACGCCTGTTCGATTTCCAGGCAGACCAAGGACATCGCCACACATTATGGCTCCCGGCAGTACAGTCACGAATCTTTAGTGTTTTTCTTTGTATACTTTCTTACCAAGTTCTATATAGTTGTTTGTTATTGTTTTTTATCTTCAATTCGACATAGATTCTATCCTACGGTCGTCTTTGGTTTTTCGTTTGTGGAGTTTTGGGTGCGAGTCTCATGCCCGAACTCGTGTTGTTTTATTGTGTTTGATGTCATTTGTTTTTGCTGATTTAGTTTGTACTGTAGAATAGTTAGCCACTTCCTGTGTGTCTCACAGAATTTGTGTTTTATATGTAACTAGCAAGACGCCCGTGCTCCGCTACGGCTTTAAACTGAAAATAGAAAATTATTATTCAAGATTTTACATTTTGGAGAGTCCACTGTCAGCTGAGCATGTAAAATGTTTCTGGGGAATGATTATTTATTTTCTGATCTAACACTCATTTGAACCCCACACGGAAGAATTCGAATGTTTAAAACCCTATCGTATTTAAAATCTGGAATGTAAAAGCTGTGAAATTTTAATTTTGTACGTCGAACAGTAAAGGAGGAATTAATACTTTTTGAGGAGTGAATGTGTTAAAATATTTTTTGTTAGGGGCTTTACGTCGCACCGACACAGATAGGTCTTATGGCGACGATGGGATAGGAAAGGTCTAGGAGTTGGAAGGAAGCGGCCGTGGCCTTAATTACGGTATAGCCCCAGCATTTGCCTGGTGTGAAAATGGGAAACCACGGAAAACCATCTTCAGGGCTGCCGACAGTGGGGCTCGAACCCACGATCTCCCAGATGCAAGCTCACAGCCGCGCGCCTCTACGCGCACGGCCAACGCGCCCGGTTTAAAATATTTGTTAACATCTAGGGTATAGAAAACCAACCTTCATAAAAAACTAAGTTCGTGCCTGAAAGGGTCTCGGAAGAATGGGAATTGTGTTTTTTAGGGTCAACAACCATCTAACCCCCTTAGGGGAGAAATATTTAGAAGTATACGATTTTTTTACACCTACGACATAAAAGAACACCCTTCTCGTAAAATTACAACATTGTACGTCAAACAGTTTTGGTGGGATAAATCATTTCGTTTAACGAGCTAACCTCTTTAACACATTTTGGTTGGGACGTTAAAAGATATTTCCCATTTCACACCTAGAATTAGGAATTGGAATTTTGTCTTCGTTCATTAAACCGTTTCGGAGGAAGGAATGAATATATTTGTTTTTGGATCTTAACCCTCATTTAACTCTCTGATCGGTTAAATTTGTTTCAAACCTTCTGTTATTTAACACCTAGGATATCATACGAAATTTTAACTTCATAATTCAAACGGTTTCATATAAATGCATATCTTTGTCATCATTCCTCACCCCCAGTCAAAAACCTCCTGGGGCTGTGTTGTTTTAAGTCCACATTTTATTTGCATCTTCATAAAATAATTCAACTCCTTTTACACCCCCTTAAGTAGATTCCAGCCCCCTCCCCCGCCACAGAATACGTGTGTCTTTATGATTAAAGGAGATTCCAAACACCAATTTTCTCGTCCGTGACATCCTTCGCTTTCGAGATATAAGTATCCTCAAACAAAGAATTCAACTCATTTTTCAATTCATTTATCCCCCGCCCTTAATTGGATTTTCCGAAAACAAAGGAATACGTGTTTCTTTTTTAAAGGACATTCCAAATACAAATTTTCATGTCTATGTCATCTTTAGTTTTTGAGATATGCCGTAAATATACTCATAAAAAGAATTCGTCCACTTTTACGGCCCTTTTTCCAACCTCCAGCACTTAAGTGTTTTTCCGAAACAAAAAATATGTGTTACTTTATTTTAAAAGAGATTAAACATACCAATTTTCATGTCTGTAATATGCGGCAAGTTTTTTCATAAACTGTAGATATGCTCATTTTAAAAATTCATCCCTTTCAAAACTTCAACTTAAGTGGATTTTCAAAAAACAAATTATGCGTGTTCCTTTACTTTTACAGGAGATCCAAATACCAATTTTCACGTCTGTAACATCTTCAGTATTTGATATATAAGTATCCTCATAAAAATAATTCAACACATTCTTCAGTTCTCTTCACCCACCCCACCAGCTTAAGTGGATTTTTCGAAAAGAAAAGAATACGTGTTTCTTTATTTTAAAGATTACAATAACAAATTTTCATGTCTGTAACATCTTCATTTTTGAGATATAAGTATCCTCATAAAAAGAGCTCAACTCAATTTTCAGTCCTTTTTACAACCCCCTTAAGTGAATTTCCCGAAAGCAAAAGTACGTTTTTTTAATTTTTAAAGGAGATTCCAAATACGAATTTTCACATCTGTAATATCTTCAATTTTGGAGATACCAGAATCCTAATTAAAAATAATTCAACCCTTCTTGAGTCATAAGCTTATTTCCGAAAACAAAAAAAAGGCTTACTTTATTTTTAAAATAGATTAAAATACCAATTTTACGTCTGTAATGTGTTAAGTTTTTGAGATACACTATAGATTACTTATTTTAAGAATTCACGCCTATTAACACTTCCCTTAAGTGGATTTCAGAAAACAAATTATGTGTGTTCCTTTACTTTTACAGGAGATTCCAAATACCAGTTTTCATGTCTGTAGCATGTTATGTTTTGAGATATATCGTAGATAAACTCATTTTGAAAATTCATCTCCTTGCTGACTCCTGTTTACCCCCTCTTAAGATTTTCCAAAAACAAAAAATATGTGTTTCTTTATTTTTAAAGAAGATTTCAAATATCCATTTTCAAGACTGTAACATCTTCAGTATGTGAGATATAAATATCCTCACAAAAGGTACTCAACCCATTTTCACCTTTTTTCACACCCCTTACGAAGATTTTCCGAAAACAAAAAATCTGTGTTCCTTATTTTTAAAGAAGATTCCAAATACCAATTTTTGCGTCTTAAAACTGTTAAGCTATTGAGATATAGATTCACTCATTTTAAAAATCCACTCCCCTTTTCACCCCCTTAGCGACGGATTATCCAAAAATCCTCCCTTAATGAGCACCTACAATGCAAAATAACCGCATCCTCAAAATTTCATTTCTTTATGTCCAGTAGTTTAGGCTCGGCGATGATGAATCAGTCAGTCAGGACATGTTATTTTATATATACATACTAGCAATTACCCGCGGTTTCGCTCGCGTGGATTTCATAAGTTGATCAAAGTAATCGATTCACGGCATTGTACTAAGATATTATCAGAAAATTCAAAAAAATCCCAAAAATTGAGTTTCATTTACCCCAGAAATTCTTCGTAAACCTTGTTTGTGGTATTACCTTTTGGGGCTAAGGTGTCCATGCGACATAGAACTGTACATGTGATAAACAGTCTTCTCTCAAGTCGAAAGCATAAATACATGTTCCTTTATTTTAATGGAGATTCCAAATACCAATTTTCACGTGTGTAACATCTTCAGTTTTTAAGATATACGTGTCCTCATAAAAAATAATTCAACTATTTTTCACTTCCTTAATGAGCACCTAAGGTCGTTAAGTGCCTTCTCCGAAAACAAAACGGTACATGTTCCTGTATTTTAAAGGACTTTCCAAATACCAAGTTTCGTGTCTCTAACATGTTAAGTTCAAAAATCACCCGCTTTTCCAATTCTTTCCAGCCCCTTAACTGGATTTTCCGAAAACAAAAAATACGTGTTTTATTACTTTTACGTTGATTCCCCCTCCCCAAATACCAGCTTTCAAGTCTATGCGTCTATAACACCTTCAGTTTTTGAGATAAATGTATACTCATAAAAACAATTCAACTTCTTTTTACTTCTTTTCACTCCCCTCCCGCCTTATGTGGATTTTACGAAAACAAAAAATACATGTTTCTTTATTTTGAAAGGAAATTTAAAATACCAACTTTCACGTCTGTAAAGGCTTCAGTTTTTAAGATAAAATATCTTCATCAACATATTGCATCTCTTTATTTACTTATTTTCAACCCCAACCAAATACGTCGACTTTCCGAAAAAAGCAAGTGCGTGTTTCTATATTTTTAAAGAAGATCCCAAATACTAGTATTCACGTCTGTAACATATTCAGTTTTGAGAAATAAGTATTCTCACAAAAGAAACTTAACTTCTTTTTCACCCCCACCCTTCCTACCCGTTAAGTTGATTCCCCCCGCCCCAAAAGTTTTCTTTATTTTTAAAGGATATTCCAAATACCAGTTTTCACGTCCTTAACATCTTTAGTTTTTGAGATATAATTATCCTCATACAAAGAATTCAACTAAATTTTCAATTCATTCACCCCCCTTAAGTGGATTTTCCGAAGACAAAAGAACGCATGTTTCTTTACTTTGAAAGAATATTCCCAGTACAAATGTTCATGCCTCTAACATTTTCAGTTTTTGAGATATAAGTATCCTCATAAAAAGAATTAAACTCCTTTTTCACCCCAGGCCGTTAAGTTAATTCCCCCTTCAAAAATGCGTGTTTCTTGATTTTTTAAAGGTGATTCAAATACAAATTTTCACGTATGTAACTTTAGATTTTGAGATAAAAGTTTCTCCATAAAAAGGTGAAAATTTTTCACTTTCTTTCACCCTCCCCCTTAAGTGAATTTTCCGAAAACAAAAAAACTTGTTTCTTTACTTATAAAGGAGCTTCAAAATGTCATTTATCACGACTCCAACATCTTCAGTTTTGAGATACCGGTACATGTATCCTCATAAAAAGAAATCAACTCATTTTCCACTGTCCCCGCCCCAAGCTTGATTTCCCCCAGAAAATGCATGTGTCTTTATTTTTAAAGGAGATTAAAAATACTAATTTTCACGTCTGTAACATCTTTAGTTTTTGATATATAAGTATCCTCATACAAAGAATCAAATAATTTTTCAATTAATTCACCCACCCCCTTAAGTGTATTTTCCAAAGACAAAAGATTACGTGTTTCTGTACTTTGAAGGAAAATTCCAAATACAAATTTTCATGTCTGTAACATCTTCAGTTTTGGAGATGTAAGTATCCTCATGAAAAGAATTCAACTCCTTTTTAACTCCACCTCCGCCCGTTAAGTTAGCTTCCAACACCCACAGAATGCGTGTTTCTTTATTTTTAAAGGAGATTCCAAATACAAATTTTCACGTCTGTAACCTTCAGTTTTGAGATAGAAGTTTCTACAGAAAATTTCCAAAAACAAACAGTGCCCGTTTCTTTAAAAAAGCTTCCAAATACCAATTATCAAGACTGTAACATATTCAGTATTTGAGATATATGCATCCTCGTAAAAGGAATTCATCTCCGTTTTCATCCCCCCCCCCCCCTACCAAGTTGATTCCCCCACCAATTGCGTGTTTCTTTATTTTTAAAAGATTCCAAATACAAGTTTTCACGTTTGTAACATCATTAGATTTTTGGTATATATACATTATCATACAAACAATTCAAGTAATTTTTCAATTCTGTCACACACACACACACGCGCGCGCGCGCGTTGACGATTTTTTCAGAAAACCAAACAATACGTGATTCCTCATTTTTAAAGGAGACTCCAAATACCAATTTTCACGTCTGCAACATGTTAAGTTTTTGAGATTTACCGTAGATAGGCTAATTTTAAAAATTAACCCCCTTTTTCAGTTCCCCTTAAGTGGATTTTCCGAAAAAATATTTTTTCTTTACTTTTAAAGGAAATTTCAAATACCAGTTTTCAAATCTGTAACATATTACGTGTCTGAGATAATTTGCAGACAGAGACTTTTTAAAAATTCACCCCGTATGTCACTCCTGTTCACCCCCTATTAATCGGATTATCAAAACACAAAAATAAGTGTTTAATTGTTTTCAAAGGAGATTCCAAATTTCAATTTTCATGTCTGTAACATCTTCAGTTTTTGAGATATAAGTCTCCTCATAAAATGCGTTCAACCAATTTTACCCCTTTTTCACCCCCCTTAATGGGATTTTCCGAAAAAATACGTGTTTCTTTATTTTTAAAGGAGTTTCCAAATACCAATTTTAACGTCTGTAAACTTTTAAGTTTTTCAGACATAGATATCCTCATTTTAAAAATTCAACCCCCCTTTCCACCCCTTTAGCGACGGAATATCCAAAAATCCTCCTTTAGCGAGCACCTACATGTTAATATGAATGTATCCCCAAAATTTCATTTCTTTATGTCCAGTAGTTTTGGCTCGGCGATGATGAATCAGTCAGTCAGTCAGTCAGTCAGTCAGTCAGTCAGTCAGTCAGTCAGTCAGGACAAGTGTATATATATATATATATATATATATACTAGCAAGATACCTGTGCTTCGCTACGGTATTATACTGAAATTTGAAATTTATAATGGAATCCTTAACGTTTTTTATATAATCCGCCGAAATTCGCGATCTGACCCATTTTCTGAGAGAATCCGCCAAAATTCGTGATCTGACTCGTTTTCTGAGAGATTACGCACAGATCCTCCCATTTCTTAACCTTTCTTTCCAGCAATCGATTTCGTACTTCCCGGGCTATGTCCAGGTATTCCACCCGGTCAGTTGTGTCCCTAAATCTTTGCCATCTTTTCCTATAAGCATTTTAATGTGGATCAAATCCTTAAGGAGATCCGGCGTGATGTCGTCTTGGGTGCCTTGGCGGTACTGAATCCGCAGCCGGACTGCATTCGTAGTCATTACCGGGCCAGGACCTGTTTCCAGCGTGGTCCGCACGTTTTGACGACGGTCCAGAATATTATTATTATTATTATTATTATTATTATTATTATTATTATTATTATTATTATTGTTAGGATGGTTGATATTAGTTGAATTTAGGTTATTATTATTATTATTATTATTATTATTATTATTACTACTGTACCGGGCAAGTTGGCCGTGCGGTTAGGGCGCGCAGCTGTGAGCTCGCATCCGGGAGATAGTGGGTTCGAACCCCATTGTCGGCAGCCCTGAAGATGGTTTTCCGTGGTTTCACATTTTCACGCCAGTTCTTAATTAAGGCCATTGCCGCTTCCTTCCCATTCCGAGGCCTTTCCTGTCCCGTCGTCGCCATAAGACCTACCTGTGTCGGTGCGACGTAAAGCGAATAGAAACAAAAATTAAATATTACTGTTGATGTTCTGGACCCCACAGCAAGATGCAAGACCGCTACTTGGTGGTAAATTACATCTGCTGCCATTGTCTTTGCTGACAATGTGACCAGCACCATTGTCGCCCGTAGGCAAGTGCGCGGGATTTCTGACGATACGAATGATATAGGTACTTCTGTCCATTATTGACCTTATTATAGAGTTGAACAATTGCACGATCAGTTTCATTCCTATCGTTTATTTCACATGTGTTTAAATTCGTATTTATATGCCAGGAGAGTCTACTGTAATCTAACTTTAAGTTCTCCAAAGGAACTGATGGCTCTTGAATACGAACCCAGGAATGATTAAAAGTGATCGGTTTATGATCATAATCAGTACATTATGAACAGTAAAATCAATTGGTCTTAACTCCTTTCTCACCCCAAAGCTGTTAAGTTGATTTACCTCGCCCCAAATACCAATGTTCACGTCTGTTACCTTCTGTTTTGAGAGATAAGTATCCCCAGATAAAGAATTCACTTTTTTCACTTCCATTCACCCCCCCCCCCCCCAAGTGAATTTTCCGGCAAAAAATGCTTGTTTCTTTAATAGTAAAGGATCTTCTAAATACAAATTATCACGACTCTAACATCTTCAGTTTTTGAGATATGTGTCCTTATAAAAGGAATTCAACTCCTTTTCACCCCCGCACAAAACTCTTTCTTCTTTGTTTTTAAAGAGGATCCAAATACCAATTTTCACGTATGTAACAACTGTAGTTTTTATTAGATGTAAGTATCCTCATACAATTAATTCAATTAATTTTTCAGTTCTTTCACCTCCCCCCCCCCCCACTCTCATTGGATTTCCCGAGAATACGTGTTTCTTTACTTTTAAAGCAAATTCCAAATACGAAATTTTACGTCTGTAACATTTTACGTTTCTGAGATATACTGTAGGTATAGTCTTTCTAAAAATTCACCCCAATTTGTCACTACTGTTTAACCCCCATTAATTGGATTTTCCAAAAACAAAAAATATGTGTTCCTTTATTCATTTTTAAAGAAGATACCAAATACCAACTTTCAGGTCTGTAATATCTTCAGTTTCTGAGATATAAGTATCCCCATTAAAGGCATTCAACCCATTTTCACCCCTCCTATTGGGGTTTTCCGAAAAAAAGGAATACGTGTTTTTATTTGTAAGGAGATTTCTAAATGCCAATTTTTACATCTGTAAAGTTTTGAGATATAGTTACACTCATTTTTAAAATTCACCCCCTTTTTATCCCCCATTTATTGTATTTTCCAAAAATAAACAAATACGTATTCCTTTATTTTTAATGAAGATACCAAATACCAATTTTCAGGTCTGTAATATCTTTAGTTTCTGAGATTTAAGTATCCTCATTTAAGGTATTCAACCCATTTTTCACCCTTTTTCACCCTTCTTATTGGGATTTTCTGAAAACAAAATAATACGTGTTTCTATATTTTTAAAAGAGATTCTAAATACCAATTTTTACATCTGTAAACTTTTAAAGTTTTAAGATATAGATACTCTCAGTTTGAAAATTCACCCCCTTTTCACCCCCTTAGCGACGGAATATCCAAATATCCTCCCTTAGCGGGCACCTACATTGTAATACAAATGTATCCTCAAAATTTCATTTCTCTATGTCCAGTCGTTTTGGCTCGGCGATGATGAATCAGTCAGTCAGTCAGTCAGTCAGTCAGTCAGTCAGTCAGTCAGTCAGTCAGTCAGTCAGTCAGTCAGTCAGTCAGTCAGGACAAGTTATTATATATATATATAGATATGTTTTACCACAATTGCTTGAAATTGGAGTTATTAAGTACTAGTGTCTTTGTGCACGCATTTGCTAATGACTACAAAATAAGTTCTGATGTTATTAATGTGGTCGTTGATTGTAAAGGACTTATGTGGGGAAACCTAAAAGAGGAAATGAACATCTTTTCTTGAGAAAATATATTAAAGAAGTCAATTTTTATTGAAGCGGAATTTCACCGCAAACCTTGAAGCCGTTATGACTTATTTCTGTACAGGGTTTTGTCCACTGTGTTCATGATTAGTGTTTGTTTATTGTTGAAAATTTGCCTAACAAGATCAAATAAAGCTCATTAAATAATGATGCCTATTTGATTCCCAGTAATCTAACATTCCTAACTCTTCATTAGCTTACAGATCTTTAAGATAGATTGTAAGTTTAATTTAGCCGCGAACGCAACTGCAATCTGTAAATGCCGAAAGATACAAGAACTATAGTGGAGGAAAGTGCGTACAGAACGCGCACGGCCTGTCAAAGGAGGGTTTTGTTCATGCATCCATTCAGATATTCTGAGTCTTGGGATGAGGTGGCATCGAAACCTGACCAATAAGGTCCCACTACATATGTACCAAATTTTAGGTGGTGTGCATTACACAGGGAAGTAACTAACAAGCCCACAAAGCCATTCAATAGAACACTATACCACAATACGTAATTTCAATTATACGTATTTAAAATTAAACCAGCGTGCGTATTCTGAGCCAAATTAAATTATGAAATGTAAAAATAATGTTCTTGTTTTTTGTATTGACGTTACATATAAACATCACCTACTTACAAAAGTGATTCACGTTGCACATGATGATGCAACACTCAATATATTAGAACGTTGCATATACTGATGCAACGCAGGGTTGATGCAATTGAGCTAACTGGCAGCTGGGCTGGGTTGGGCTGGGCAGGGTTGCGCTGGGACATGGAAGCACAAGCACATAGATAGCAATGCAGTGAACCTGATTGTCAGCTAGTGTTGCCAGGTCTCACGTGATAATTCCCCGCATTCATTGTAGGCTGCAGTGTTCTCAACTCTAGCGTGAAGTCAATCAATCAATCAATCAATCAATCAATCAATCAATCATAATTTATCTGCATTTAAGGCTGTCGTCCAGGTGGCATATTACCTTTAATCGTTTCGTTTTTCCTCAAATAATTTCAAAGACTTTGGATATTTATTGAACATTTCCCTTGACAAATTATTCCAATCCTTAATTCCTCTTCCTGCGAATGAATGTTTGCTCCAAATTGTCCTATAGATCTGAAGTTTTGTTGGAGTCATTTGGCGACAGAATTTCAAAGCCATTAGCTACACTTGTGGCGATTTTAGGAACCATTAGGGACAATTCTGGCGAATTTTATTTTATGACTTGATAAATTTGGAGAGTCAAGTAGGCTAGTCAGCACTAGCATTGCGCTTCGCATAGTCGAGTGATGCAATATAGTAATCTATGTATTTGCTAAGTAATGGAATTTGAGTGCATAACTCACTTTATTTTTGGAAAGCTTACCTGAGACCAATCGTCCCACGCACACGCTTCCTATAAGGGATTGAGATAGGTATTTTTAATTTCCCTGTGATGAGACTGACGACAACATTTGGATGTTCTGGCCAGATCAGATTCAGGTTTAAGCTCGCATGCAATAGGGGATTATTTTGATATATACAGAATTACGGTACACGTAGTGTTGGATACATCGCACTCTAATTGATAGCGTGTGAACGCCTCCCTGTTGACTGCGCTATTTAGAGATAGATAGTGTATACCGTTGTCCGTTAGGCTCAACAGCAAATCACTCAAATAAAATCTCAACACAGCAAGTCCAGAAACTCGGGTGAAGCTAGTACTCAGTAGCTTCTAGCCTCGTATATACTAACAGCCGGGTTTTTAGACACTAAGTGTCATAATATAATATACCGTAGTACACCTGTAATGTTTGCAGTTGTAGTGACAGTGTTCTTAATAGTTATTAAATGTATTAATGAATTAAAAGTGTGTATTATGAGGAAGACACCATATGTACAAAGCTAAGTAATCGATTAAGTGTTCAACTCTTTCAGCGATTCTATACTGCAGAAATGCACTAAGGGTTTTAGAAAAAAAGTGTTATTTGTACGAATGTCCAGAAGAAGTTGTGCATAAATTTGGTACAATATCACCATATAAACGGCAGTAGGAAGGCTGGAGTAATACCAGATCAAGCGCTGATTGACTGTAGGGCATGTCACGTGACTGGCGTTCTGGCTCGTGATCGACTGAGGTTTATGGCTTCACAGCCCGGGAGATTCAAGCGGGAAAAATCAAAACTATGATTGGATTTGAAAGTGTGTCCGCGGGCGATTTGAAAATTGGGCGTGACTATTTTTGTTAATGTGTAGAAACGTTATGGGAAGAGGTAAAATGAGCGCGGGAGATTTATCTGGGATAAATTGATGCATAGATTGGGTGTTGGGTGAGCGCGAGAAATTTAGGCGGCGTAAATGACAGCGCAGGAGATTTAAAAAGTGGGCGTGCCTCTTTGTGCTATGCATGCTAAGAGTGAATGCATGACATCACATCTAACACTGACTATGTCCACAAATTTAACATCACAGAGGTGCAAATCTTAAGACCCAAGTTCGACTGCCAGGCTATCTGCATAAGAGTGCAAGCTTAACCGTACATACCTGAAGGTCTCAGAGCTGACGCAGGCCTATAGGCTTCTTTTGGGCGCCATACGGGGCTCTTTTCGGGATGCAACGGTGTTTAGAGTTGCCACGGAGCATCTTCTGGGCAGCTTTCAGGAGATTCTTTAAGAAATGTTACGGACTATCCTTTAGGCACTGTGGGGACATCTTTTAGAGGTGCTACAGAGCATTTTTAGGGTGCTACGGTGGATCTTTAAGGCATTTTTACGGGGTGTGACGAAATGTCTTTTGCGAGTGCTACAGAACATTTTTAAGCACTATGGGGCATTTTTGGAGGTGCTAAAAAGCATCTATTGAGCGCTGTAAGACCTCTTTTGGGTGTTACGGGACATGTCTTGAGTGCTATAGATCTCCTTTTGAGCACTCGTGGAATAAGGTAGGATAGGGTAGGAAAGAGGAGGTAGATGGTGTAATTTTCCGATATTTTTCTCATGACATCAGGCTGGGGGTTGCGGCGGCTATGGTAACTCATTTGGGCGCATCAAAGCTTCGTCTGAATGCGATTGGGGTTCTTATCACCGTTATGTAGCTTCTTTCGGTTGCTACAGTAGTGCTTTGGGTTCAATTCAAGCAATTAACACCCCGACCAGACCGAGAATCCAGACCTCGTAGAGGTAGAGTTGGAATGCGGAGGCGGAGGCAAAAGTGCACATATATAGGGAGGTATAGGTGGTATTGGATGTGGAGGTGGCAGCTGAGGTAGAGGTGGAGGCGGAGGTCTAGGTGTACCCGGAGATTTTGAAAAGAAACAGCTATTTGGTGAGTTGATATATACCGGGTGGTTCACCAGCCCCTTACTTTTTTCGAAGATAGGTAACCCAACTAACGCGTAGATCATAGTCATCCGAAAAACATCAGTACCTGTTAGTAGATTCGATTCATAGGCTTGTACAGATTTTTTTCTTTTAACGCCGTTTACAGTGACTGCAATATGGCCACATATCATCCTGTTCCAAAGAGTGATTGTTTCTTGTCCTGAAAAGGACCGATTTAATCCGATGCCACGAAGCCATGTTGGACCACGACATGATGGTCTGTAGGTAGGAAGTAGAGTACCCTGTATGTATTGAGTATAAGAACAGTTCGAAATGTTGATCACCTTAGTTTATGCTGATTTAAGCACGACGTTGTAAAGACGTTCTTGCACGTTGTAACATGCAGGTGTAACAGCTTGGCATGCCTCGGTGGTCAGTTACCGAAGGTGACCAGGATATTCAGGCTCCTGTGTATACACTATCTGCTTTAAGTGATCCCAAAGGAAGAAGTCAAGTGGCATTAGATCGGGTAATCTGGCAGGCCAGTGAACGGGTCCTCCCATTCCTATCCATTTATTTGGATATGAAGTATGAAGATGGTTCCAGACGACTACTGATAAATGAGGTGTGGTCCCGTCCTGTTGAAACCACATTCGTAATCGCTCACGCAGTGGCACGTTCTCCAGCAACTGTGGGAGTTCATTTTGAAGGAAATGAAGGTAGCGTGCTCCCGTTAGTTGTCCGCCGAAAAAACATGGTCCGATGATATAGTCACCCGAGATCCCGCACATGACATTTACTCCCCACTGCAATTGAAATGGGCCCTGCCTTACCCAATGGGGATTATCCGTGCTCCAATAGTGGATAGTGTGCCGATTCACGACGCCATTGTTGTGAAATCATGATTCGTATGAAATCAGGACTCTTGACGTCCGACTCGTCGGTTGAATGGTCAGCGCACTGTCCTTCGGCTCAGAGGGTCCCGGGTTCGATTCCCGGCCGGTTCAGGGATTTTAACCTCCATTGGTTAATTCTAATGGCCCAGGGGCTGGGTGTTAGTGCTGTCCCCAACATCCCTGCAACTCACATACCACACATAACACTATCCTCCACCACAGTAACACGCAGTTACCTATACATGGCAGATGCCGCCCACCCTCATCGGAGGATCTGCCTTACAAGGGCTGCACTCGGCTAGAAATAGCCCCACGAAATTATAATTATTATAGGACTCTTGACAAAAAGGCTGCATTATTATTAGTCACACTGCGTAATGCCCAATGGAAAAATGTTACTCTAGCATCGAAATCACGTCCGTGGAGATGCTGGTGTAAACGCAGATGGTATGGGTGAAATTTATTTTTATGTAGTATACGCATGGCTGATGGCCGGCTGATGTTGGTCTGTTGTGAAAGTGTCCGTGCACTAATATGAGGGTCATTCTGAACAGCGTTCAAAACAGCCTCTTCATTTTGAACCATATCGCTCATGATGTGATAGACTGATATTTAACGCAATTATAGTATTGCACCATAGGACTCAATTTACATTTGGCGCGAAGCCATATTGGAAGCTGTTGTTGAGGCATAGTCCGCTGAGACGGCGTGGCATCATGTGTGAGTGAGAGGAAAAGTGTTGGAAAGGGACAGACACACTTGAATTATGATTGGGAAGCACCATACCACCGTGATAAAAATTAAAGCGGCAGAAAGCAGGCTTGTCACGTCAAAGAAATCGAGCCATATCTACTCTCTCGTCCGCCTCTGTGGTGTAGTGGTTAGCGTGATTCGCTGCCACCCCCGGAGGTCCGGGTTCGATTCCCGGCTCTGCCACGAAAATTTTAAAACAAAAGTGGTACGGGGGCTGGAACGGGGTCCACTCAGCCTCGGGAGGTCAACTGAGTAGAGGAGGGTTCGATTCCCACCTCAGCCATCCTCGAAGTGGTTTTCCGTGGTTTCCCACTTCTCCTCCAGGCGAATGCCGGGATGGTACCTACCTTAAGGCCACGGCCGCTTCCTTCCCTCTTCCTTGTCTATCCCTTCCAATCTTCCCATCCCTCCACAAGGCCCCTGTTCAGCATAGCAGGTGAGGCCGCCTGGGCGAGGTACTGGTCATTCTCCCCAGTTGTATCCCCCGACCAAGAGTCTGAAGCTCCAGGACACTGCCCTTGAGGCGGTAGAGGTGGGATCCCTCGCTGAGTCTGAGGGAAAAGCCGAACCTGGAGGGTAAACAGATGATGATGATGATGATGATGATCTACTCTCTCACAAGGGGGCATTCCCTACTCGTCACCACCGATTTCGCTCAAATTTATAGAACGTGCAGGGCTTGGATAGAAAGGAAAGTACCCGAAGTGGGAACTCCAGATGGCCTAGCGTATAGAAATTAAAAATAAAAATGCTGACGCTGACGCGGCTCTCGCACCCTATAAGCCACTTGCGTAAGTGCGCACGCCGAGTAGTAGTTGGCGTAGCGGTAAGAGCTGGGGCTAGTGATTCGGTACTCGTGGGTTCGACTCCCCGTGTGGAGACTTTTTTTCTCTCAACTTTTATATTATTCATGTTATAATTAAGCAAAGAGGTGAATAATTCATTTTATTTATTTATTTACACTCAAAAGGCATATAAAATGTAAAAAATTGGGATTTCATTGTCAGAGTTTTCAACAAGGGATTGTAATTAAAGCGCATACGAAAAGACTTTGTACATGAAAATTCAAAACTTTAATCATTGACATTCGATGCTTTACACGTGTCGGGACGATATTTATCGTAAAAACAGGGGAAACAATAATTATTTCTGCATCTAGTACAAGTCATAAATGCCGCAGTTTTACAACCACGCCGTTGTTTCAACGTCTCCATAAAAAAAACTCTCCACAGGGTGTGTCGAATCCACGAACATCGAATTACTAGTCCAAGCTCTTACCGCTACGCCAACTACTGCTCGGCGTGCGCACTTACGTAAGTGGCTAATACAGTGCGAGAGCCGCGTCAACATTTTTATATTTATTTTAATTTTCGATACGCTTGGTCATCTCGAGTTCCCACTTCGGATACTTTCCTTTCTAGCCAAGTCCTGCATGTTCTATAAATTTGAGTTAAATCGGTAGTGACGAGTAGGGAATGCCCCCTTGTCAGAGGGATATTAGACAGGATAAAATCATAGCAATAATCCTTGTAACTTTCTGAACGATATGATGTGTCTTGAGATACTAATTGATAATTAATTCAATAAAACAGCATTCGCGCCTGAACCGTGGGAACGAGATGAGTAGCTGCATACTAATCTCAAGAGTGTTTCCTGTTAAACCCCCTGGCGTTGCGTGGCTTGCCCTTCCCTGTAAGAACTGAGAGACTTGGAGGTTTTTTTTTGCTAGTTGCTTTACGTCGCACCGACACAGATAGGTCTTATGGCGACGATGGGACAGGAAAGGGCTAGGAGTGGGAAGGAAGCGGCCGTGGCCTTAATTAAGGTACAGCCCCAGCATTTGCATGGTGTGAAAATGGGAAACCACGGAAAACCATTTTCAGGGCTGCCGACAGTGGGGTTCGAACATATTATCTCCCGAATACTGGATACTGGCCGCACTTAAACGACTGCAGCTATCGAGCTCGGTAGATTTGGAGGGAGGTATCTCATACTGTTCCCAGATTTTCTCCTGTGCGGTCGTGAGTATGTCGGTTTGGTCAAGATATTGCGCCATTGACTTTGTGTAGTACAATGACATAACATTTTATTCAGTGCGGTCATGTAAGAGTTCAGCCGATAATCCCAAGAACTCAGTGTAGAACAATTTTGATTTTATTACTCCGACTGAACATTTCACAGTGCGGTCAGGAGTGAATTACGGTATGACTGACAATAGCGCCGTATGCATAGACATCGTCGTAGAAGCTGTATGGGCAAACTGTGTACATATGAGAATGTAGAGCATACCTAGAGATATAGACTCGAAGAACCAATATAGTTACCGCTCGAGTGATATGCGTGTGCAGTTGTGCACGAGACAGTGACATTTATTTTCAACTAACCAGGCTATAATTTCTGCCTTCAGTTTGAGTCATTTTTCTCACAAGTTCGCGTGCAGTTGAACAGCAGACAGTGGCGGTTATGCTTGGCTTTGCATATTGCCAATATCTGCTTTAATACCCATGTTGAGTGAGTAGGAGCATCCCTTGTGCAACGCAGTAGATTAATTAGGCGTCTGATTGCAGTTAGGACCTGGAGTCGACCTCAAGAGCTGATAGAGCACAAGACATTCCTATATTTACCTCAAGCAGACGACATCACCATGAAGCCATCCAAGGAAGTGAAGCCTGGACTGTCAACCTTTGATGACGGCAACATGGTGATGTGCTGAGCAGTGTAGCCGTGTCCGAAATGGGGGCGCCCTGAGGTCATCAACAATGAGATAAGTGAACAGGTGTTAGGGTAGTAATGTTTCGCAGAAAGGTTTCTTTAATGTAGATTAAGCCCTTCTGGCAACCTTTTTATGAAAGTAAGATGTTAGTCAAGCCCTTCAGGCGACCTTTATACACTGACTGACAGCGACAATGCAACACCAAGGAGGAGTGGTTCGAAAGGGATGAAAGTTGGGGAGAAAACAGAGACGGCACGGAAGAATAATTGATGTTTATTTCAAACCGATATGCAGGTTACACAATGTGCACGGCATCGACTCAGTAGGATGTAGGACCACCGCGAGCGGCGATGCACGCAGAAACACGTCGAGGTACAGAGTCAATAAGAGTGCGGATGGTGTCCTGAGGGATGGTTCTCCATTCTCTGTCAACCATTTGCCACAGTTGGTCGTCCGTACGAGGCTGGGGCAGAGTTTGCAAACGGCGTCCAATGAGATCCCACACGTGTTCGATTGGTGAGAGATCCGGAGAGTACGCTGGCCACGGAAGCATCTGTACACCTCGTAGAGCCTGTTGGGAGATGCGAGCAGTGTGTGGGCGGGCATTATCCTGCTGAAACAGAGCATTGGGCAGCCCCTGAAGGTACGGGAGTGCCACCGGCCGCAGCACATGCTGCACGTAGCGGTGGGCATTTAACGTGCCTTGAATACGCACTAGAGGTGACGTGGAATCATACGCAATAGCGCCCCAAACCATGATGCCGCGTTGTCTAGCGGTAGGGCGCTCCACAGTTACTGCCGGATTTGACCTTTCTCCACGCCGACGCCACACTCGTCTGCGGTGACTATCACTGACAGAACAGAAGCGTGACTCATCGGAGAACACGACGTTCCGCCATTCCCTCATCCAAGTCGCTCTAGCCCGGCACCATGCCAGGCGTGCACGTCTATGCTGTGGAGTCAATGGTAGTCTTCTGAGCGGACGCCGGGAGTGCAGGCCTCCTTCAACCAATCGACGGGAAATTGTTCTGGTCGATATTGGAACAGCCAGGGTGTCTTGCACATGCTGAAGAATGGCGGTTGACGTGGCGTGCGGGGCTGCCACCGCTTGGCGGCGGATGCGCCGATCCTCGCGTGCTGACGTCACTCGGGCTGCGCCTGGACCCCTCGCACGTGCCACATGTCCCTGCGCCAACCATCTTCGCCACAGGCGCTGCACCGTGGACACATCCCTATGGGTATCGGCTGCGATTTGACGAAGCGACCAACCTGCCCTTCTCAGCCCGATCACCATACCCCTCGTAAAGTCGTCTGTCTGCTGGAAATGCCTCCGTTGACGGCGGCCTGGCATTCTTAGCTATACACGTGTCCTGTGGCACACGACAACACGTTCTACAATGACTGTCGGCTGAGAAATCACGGTACGAAGTGGGCCATTCGCCAACGCCGTGTCCCATTTATCGTTCGCTACGTGCGCAGCACAGCGGCGCATTTCACATCATGAGCATACCTCAGTGACGTCAGTCTACCCTGCAATTGGCATAAAGTTCTGACCACTCCTTCTTGGTGTTGCATTTGCTCTGTCAGTCAGTGTACTTCCATATGAAATTCGCCAACAATTAAGTTCTTTTTTTGCGTCGTCATCAACGCCCAGATGAACCAACTTATGACTTTTTAGATTCTTTTGCTGGTTTGGCGAATGTTCTGGCTATATCTGAACACCCTCAGGAACTCATTTCTCTTGTAAGATTCTATGCTGCCCCTCCCTTTCGCCAGTTAATTAACACCTTATCTCCTCTCACCACCACCTCCCATCTATATCACATAGTTCAAGTGGATAATTTTAATTCTTATAGAAATGCCTCTTATTATGCTTCTATTCCCCCTCCTTCTCGCTTTGTTTCTACTCCCCCTTCCCCTCTCCCTTCCTCTACTCGTACTCTTCCTTGCCATCGCTGTCAAGGCCGTGGTCACATCGCTCGTAATTGTTGTACCCCCATGTTCGGGAAACGCTCTATCCCGCCGCATGTAGGCAGCATTCGGTCTTCTGAGCAAAACCTGCCATCCGTCTTTCCCCTCCTATCAACAACGTCACAGTTTTGAACCGCTATATTCTCTCTTTATTACAGACCGTCCCTTCTCCTGCATTATTGGACTCGGGAGCTTCTATCTCGCTTCCTGGTTCTTCCTTTTTCCAGCAATTACTACAATTGCATTCTCATCTTCAATTAAGTTTTTTCTGATTTATTAAATACTTCGGTATCTCGCCACCCTTTGCATATTCTTGGCCAACTTACTCTTACTATAAAGATTTCTAAATTTGCATGGTTTCTTCCGTTCTACGTCGTACAAGGTCTTCCCATACCTCTTATATTGGGGTACGACTTTTTCTCACACACTTGTTTAACTCTTCATACCCAAACTTCTATTTACTTTTTATTTTGATTCCTCGTTGCATATTCCTTTGATTAATCCATCCGATTATCCCACTTCACAATATCTTTCTACCTCACATATTTATGCTACTACTTCTGAGCAGCTTGTCTCAAACTCCTTACTTGCTCAATTTTCTGATGTTGCGGAACACCTTGGTACTGCTCTTAATTATGAAGCTCACATTGATCTTTGGATACTTCTCTTGTTTAGTCACCACCTTATCATCTAAGTCCACCTCGTATGAAACTTTTAGAGCAACATATTTCTAAAACGCTTTGTGAAAGGATTAGTATTCCTTCCACATCTAATTATGCGTCACCAGCTTTTCTTGTTGATAACCCGATCATTCTTATACGTTTCGTCGTTGATTACCGTCGTCTCAATTCTAAGATTAAATATGACGCCTATCCTCTTCCTAAGATGCAAAATGCATTTCTTTCTTTGCGAACGCTAAATATTTTTCTATATTTGATTGTAACTCAGCTTTTCATGAAATACCCATAGATTCTTCCAGCTCTAAGTTTACTGCCTTCACTACACCTAACGGTCTTTACAAATTTTACGAAACTTCCTGTTCGTTTAAATGTGGGATCTCAAGTAATGCAACTTGTTGATTCGCTTTTTCTGATATGAAGTGAAAATATATTTACCCGTATGTAAATGATCTTTTGATATTTTCTCCAGAATTTTATTTTCATGTTATTCATCTTACGGAAGTTCTTTCTCGTCTACGCACTGCTGGTCTTACCATCAAGCCTTCTAAGATTTCTCTCGCTCAAATTTCTGTTAAATTTGTAGGCTATATTATCTCCTCACAAGGTGTATCTGTTGATCCTGATCGTACTGCTGCTATTAATCAAATTTTGCCCCCTAAAATATCAAGCAATTGCGCACATTTTTAGGTATGGTTTGATTTTATAACCGTTTTATTACCGACTTCTCTCACATTGCTGAATCTCTCAACTACATTAAACGTAAAAATGTCAAATTTCTTTGGACACATACTCAACAACAGGCCATTTCTACTCTTAAATATCTTCTTATTAAAGCTCCCATTCTGCAGTTTCCGGACTGCCGGGCTGAGTGGCTCAGACGGTTAAGGCGCTGACCTTCTAACCCCAACTTGGCAGGTTCGATCCTGGCTCAGTCGGATGGTATTTGAAGTTGCTCAAATACGACAGGCCCGTGTCGGCAGATTTACTGGCACGTAAAAGAACTCCTGCGGGACTAAATTCCGGCACCTCGGCGTCTCCGAAGACCTTAAAAAGTAGTTAGTGGGACGTAAAGCAAATAACATTATTATTATTAGTTTCCGGACCTCTCTTTACCTTTCGAAGTCCATGCGGATGCTTTCAATCGTGCGATTTGGGGTGTTCTTAATCAAGTAATTAATAATACCACTTTACCCATCACCTATTTCAGTAGACTTCTTTCTCTTACCGAACGCAATTATTCTATCTACGAACGTGAAGCCCTAGCCTTGGTAACTACCCTTGAACATGTTTCTGTTTACCTTGATCACAAAGAATTAATTGTTAAAACTGATAATCAGGCCCCTTCTTGGCTTCTCCAAAATGCTCCAAAAATCGGCAAAACTGGCCGATGGTTATTGCGTTTTTCAAGATTTAAATTTTCTCTTAAATGTATTTCCAGTACTCAGAATTGTGTTGCTGATGCTTTATCTCGTTTATTTGAGACCCCCCTCTTCCAACGTTTCTCCTTCTCCTACGAATTCACCGTCGTTTCCCACTTCTGCCTCATCTCTTTAGAGAAACGGCTACCACATCCAAGGAAGGCAACAGGCGCGGAAATTACCCACTCCCAGCACGGGGAGGTAGTGACGAAAACTAACGATACGAGACTCATCCGAGGCTCCGTAATCGGATTGAGTACACATTAAATCCTTTAACGAGTATCCATTGGAGGGCAAGTCTGGTGCCAGCAGCCGCGGAAATTTCAGCTCCAATAGCGTATATTAAAGTTGTTGCGGTTTAAAAGCTCATAGTTGGATTTGTGTCCCGCGCTGTCGGTTCATCGCTCGTCGGTGTCTAACTAGCATGGTTCGTGCGATGTCCTGCCGGTGGCGGCGAGTCGAAAGCGCGCGGCCGCCGTGGTTATCCGCGTGCGGTTCCTGCGCGCCATAGGCGGACCCCGATGAAATCCTACCGCGGTGCTCTTCATCGAGTGTCGAGGTGGGCCGGCACGTTTACTTTGAACAAATTAGAGTGCTTAAAGCAGGCGTCTGCGCCTGAATACTGTGTGCATGGAATAATGGAATAGGACCTCGGTTCTATTTTGTTGGTTTTAGGAACCCGAGGTGATGATTAATAGGGACAGGCGACGTTAGAGGTGAAATTCTTGGATCGCCGCAAGACGGACCGAAGCGAAAGCATTTGCCAAGTATGTTTTCATTAATCAAGAACGAAAGTTAGAGGTTCGAAGGCAATCAGATACTGCCCTAGTTCTAACCATAAACGATGCCAGCTAGTGATCCGCCGAAGTTCTTCCGATGACCGGCTTAGCATCATTCTTCTCCCACGGGAGGTCATTTTGGATTTGCTAAGGCTTACGCTCATATTGCTTCCCTTCATTACTGGCCACAAATACGTAAATGCATTCGTCAATATGTTTCTGCTTGCGAATCTTGTCAGCCTAAGCCTTTAATTACCAAATCAACTGGCTTACATTCTGCTCTTCCTCCTACTTATCCAGCTCAAACATTTTGCATTGATCTTGACGGCCCTATTGTGCGTTTATCGCGTGGCAACACCTCTATTCTCACCTTACTAGATGGTTTTTTTAAATATTTGGTTCTTCACTCTTTACGTAATTTTCTTCTCACATTATTATAAATCTTCTCCCTAGCAATATTTTTCCTCTTATTGGAATACCTTCTAATTTGATGTCTGATAATGCCTCCATTTTCACTTCTAAATCATTTTTAATATGTGTTTCCAACTGGGAATTAAGATAATTACTACATATCCATATTATCCCTAGGCTAATAACGAGGAACGCTATAACCGTAATCTCAAAATTGCTCTCTCCATATTTCATCATATCATAAGGCTTGGGATGCAAGTATCTCTGCCCAAGCCATTGCTTTCAATTCTAATGTAAATTGTGCCACCCGACAGGCACCGGCTAAACATTTGTGGGCCGAGACCTTCACACTCCCTTAACTCTTAATTGGGATCTTCACACTAGTGATGGGCAACGCTCTCGCTCGAGACTCTTCGAGACTGACGTCGCAGATCTCGAGACTCTCGCGAGAATCTTGAGTCCGATCCTCCTGTAGTACAAGCTGTGCGACGTACCAGTAAGTACAACTGTAAACTTGATAGTATATCGTTCTCATTTGAAAACGTGTGAGCCAATACATTTTGTCAAAAGCCTCGTAAAGTACTGCATGTTCAACTATGAACCCCTTAATACCATTAACAAAAGTGATAACCAAATATCAATATCTTAAGCTGTTCACGGCTCATTTGAGGTGGACATCTTCGCTGAATAACTATGCATAATTTGTGAATAACTGTAGATAGGATGTACACCTACTTGCATACCAGAGGCGTGCATTATTCAAACTTGAGACGGAAAATATGTGCTTTGCTACTTATGCAATCCCCATTACACATTAGTGGAACGTGTAATCTAAAATGCCCGACTTTGCTCCAATTCTTTCAGCAGGGGTGATGGGCAAGGCTCTCGAGACCGATTCTCGTGTGCTGCGAGCTTTGCGACTCGACGTCCCAGTAACTACGAGTGTAAGCTTGGTAGTTACCATCAGCAGTTGTCATATGGAAACGTGTGTGACGATAAATTTTGTCAAAAGCCTAGGAAAGCACTGCATGTTGAACTATGAGCTCCTTAATACCATTAACGAAACTGAAGACAGAATGCCAGTATCTTAAAATGTTCAGGAGTTATTTTAGGTGGACTTCTTAACTGAATAACCCGTATAATTTGTTAATAACTGTTATTAGGATGTAAACCTACCGGGATGCCTCAAAATCGTTGTCGGAAGGGTAGCTTCTTGTGATTCAGACCGGGCCGGAGGTGTTCTGTGACTATTTCTCTTCATTATATTATGTGTTTTTAAGTGTCGGATCATCCCAGAAGTATTTCTACCGATGTATTTTACTTCTTTTGAATAAACAACACAGTGGGCTGTGCTATGTGGCATCTCTTCAAAATAACCGACATCCATGACTTACGTTGCATTTCGGACATCGTCTTCAAGTTGTCGCGTACAACTAGACACAGTTACACATTGCACTGTCATATACCGAAGTACCTAATTATTATTATTATTATTATTATTATTATTATTATTATTATTATTATTAAGGGAAATATCCCGTTGGCAATGTTCACCTACAGTACCGCTAGTGTAATAATAACCAGCATACTGATGTGGGCAAGTTTTCCTTCGTCAACGGGACCATAAGGGATTGGAATAAATTACCTGCAGCAGTCTTTGATAGATTCTCTTCCGGTATAAAATCGTTTAAGGTGTTGATTAGTGCTAGTGTAAAGTGAAAAGTAAAAGCTGTAAACGGCGGACACTGAATTTGTGATTTTCTGCCGGTTTTAGAATGTTACACTAGTAGTATTACTTCTAATATTTTCTCTCCATGGAATTGCTTGTTGTACTCTTGTTGTTGTAGTTGTTGCGTAGTTATGTTTTAACCTTAATACCACTTGTAGTGTTACGCTAGTACCGGTAGTACGTTCAACCTGTCCTATAGTATAGCCATAGTGTTAGGTAATGGAAATACTTAAGTTGTGTGTGAATTTGTGTATAATGATGCTGGATTTAGAAATTTAAACTAGTAGTATTTCTTGTCATATTTCCTTTCGTTGTTGTTGTTGTTGTCGTTATAGTTGTAGGGTAATGATGGTTTAACTTCACTTTATTATCACTCGTAATGTTAAGCTAGTAGAAACCTCAATCTATAGTATTGTAAGCGGTAGTGTTAAGCACTGGAAATACTGAATCTGTTTATGATGATGATGATGATGATGATGGATTTAGAACGTTAAATTAGTAGTAATTCTTGTAATACGGTATTTCCTTTCCACAGAATTGCTTGTTGTACTCTTGTTGTTCTTGGGTAATTATGATAACTTTACATATGACGCGAATAGAGTAGGAATTAATTCCTTCGTCACAAAATATCGGTGAACACAAGCAGTGGTCATAATATTATATTGAATGTGGGCTCTGATAACGATGTACACCTACCTGTCGAAAGAATTGGAGCAAACTCAAGCATTTTAGATTACACATTCCACTCACGCGTAACGGTGGTTGCATATGCAGCAGGGCGCATGTTGCCTCTTCTCGAGTTCGAATAATGCACGCGTCTAGTATGCAGGTAGGTGTACCTACAGTAGCCGTCAGTTTCTGTACTTAGCCTATTCATTCGTGAACTTACCACAGCATGCAATGCCAGGATGCGTAAACTTTATAATTATGTTATAGTTCGTCAAAACAGAGCTCGCTAGAAATGAAAGAAATGACCGCCCTAGTCGCTTGTTGACACGTATTTACGGAATGGGCAAGGTGCGTGGTTTGTTATTCGCATACTCGACGAAAACAACGCTCTCGAGATCTCTCGAAATTTCCCGCGAGAAATAGTTTCTGCGCTAGTCTCGGGAAATCTCGATATCTCGTCTCAGACTGCCCATCTCTAGTCGACATGGTAGCTTCTTGTGATGCAGACCGGGCCCGAGGTGTTCTGTGACGATTCCTCTTCATTGATATTATGCGTTTGTAAGTGCCAGATCATCCCAGAAGTATTTCTGCCGACGTATTTTACTTCTTTTGAAGAAGCAACACAGCGGGCTCTGCTATGTGACATCTCTGCAAAATAACCGACATCCACGACTTACGTTGCCTTTCGGACATCGTCTTCAAGTTGTCGGGTACAACTAGTACAATTTCACATTGCACCGTCATATATCGAAGTACATAATTATGCCGGGAATACTCTATAACATTGTAAGGAATTACATCCTTCGTCACCAGAATATCGGTAAACACAAGCAGTAGGTTGGTAAGGGTTGTTCTGCCCGAAAGCAGGTCCGAACCTCCGCAGAGGTGTTCCTGAGCCGGAGTTTACGTGCGGTAGGGTGGCCAGTTCCTTTCCGCTCCTCCATTCCCTAACCCCCACCAACAGCGCGTGACAACCCATCCAACTCCTGACCACGCCCAATGTTGCTTAACTTCGGAGATCTCACGGGATCCGGTGTTTCAACACGGCTACGGCCGTTGGCACACAAGCAGTGGTCATATGTTATTGAATGTAGGGTCTGATAACGATGTACACCTGTCGAAAGAATGGGAACAAACTGAAGCACTTTAAATAACACATTCCACTCATGCGTAATGGTGGTTGCATCCGCAGCAAGGCGCATCTTGCCTCGTCTTGAGTTCGAATAATGCACGCCTCTAGTATCCAGGTACGTGTACCTACAGTAGCCGTCAGGTTCTGTATTTAAACCACTCATTCCTGTAACTACTAGTGCATACAATGTCAGAATGTGTATCCTTTATAATTATGTTATACTGCGTCAAAATAGACCTCGGTAAAAATGAACGTCCTAGTCGGTTGTTGACACGTATTTGCGAAATGGAGAATGCCCGTGGTTGCCTACTCGCATACTCGGCACAAACAACATTCAGCTCCGACTACGACACGCTGATCGCCGCACAATGCGGGGACAACTTTCTCAAGATCTCTCGAAATTTCTCACGAGGAACAGTGCCTGCGCTAGTCTCGAGAAATCCCAAGAAATCTCGAGACCTAGTCTCAGACTGCCCATCATTACTTCACCCTCTTTTAGAGTCCGATGATACCAAATCCACTGAATCTCTTTGGACAGAAGCCCTTTCTCATCTTCGTACCGCTCAAGTTAATTATAAAAAAACTCATGATTCTCGTAATATCCCTTCTACTTTCTAACTCGGTGACATGGTCCTTTTACGTAATCACTCCCAAAGTTCCTCCAGTAACCAGTTTTCTGCTAAGTTAGCCCCTCGGTGGCTAGGCCCATTTCGCATTATTTCTCTGCCTAACCCAGCCAATGCCATCTTGCAATCCCCCTCTGATTCTCTTGATGTTAAACGTGTCCATCTTTCTCAACTTAAGAAATTTCATATCCCTACTTTTGGTAAAAAAATTCTTTTTTCTCTTTCCTTTTACTTCTTCTTACCTACCCCTTTATTCCAAATTCTTGGGGAAGATTTTCTTACCGGGGTGAATATTCATTATATTTTTTTCCTAATCTTTCTTATCCTTGTATTGGTTCTATATTTCTCTCCCTCTTCCTTTTCTTCAAAATTATCTTCTTCGCCAATCGCTGGTCTCCACCACCCCGTTCCGACGCAAGCTCCCTGTGAGTGCTTAAACATGTTGTTTTCTTTATTTTTTCGCCTCATGGGATTTAAATTTCACCCAGGACACCATTTAACTGTTAACTATATACCAGGTGGCTCTCGAACGCCGTACTTTCTACTTATAAATGTCCCGCATGCACAAATGATGAATGGGATGTCTACCAACTGATTTTCACAGGGGAACTACTGTCAGCGCGAGCAGGTTACGTCAAAATATGAAGAGATAAGAAACGGAGTATCGCTCGCAGCATGTTACTCAGCGCTACTGGTCTAATGCACCCCTTGCATTAGTAAACATCGTTTACGAACGCATACTTCTAAGCTGGTGTATGGTACAGCCGCACAATATTTGCTGTCTGCATATCAGCAGTGGCTTGTGTGATCAGCAGCGGTGAATACACAGACATTATTTTAAGCTGGACAACATGGTCGTAGTGCAACAGAAGCTCCAAACAGATGTACGACTTATACACACATATTTCACCGAACAGTATTAGTTTTTGCTCCATATAAACAACTCTTTTATCGAGTTGAATGTCTCCACGTGTATAAATTAATAAGTTTTTAGATTTCATTTACTGCATCTTTGGCGTGTCTACAAACAGCATTGGCGGTTAGGGGGTGGGGTGAGAAGGGACAGTCGCCCCCACCCCCACTTTGTAGAGTAAATATTACATGTTATTCCACTTTAGCCAGCTGGAACGAGGAATTATTTTTAAAAAGCTATTTGTACAAGCCTTGTTGTCTTATATGCTAAATCTTTCCTTTATTGTATAGCGCTACGGCAAGTAGTGGAGACTTTGTATGTGCTGTGGGGAAGGGTAGTAGAGGTACATATTTTTTTGCCGAGGTCGTGGCCATTAAGTTATAATTCACCCGCTTGCCGCGCGCATTCGTCAGTCTGGCAGTCTATTGTCTGTTAGTTTCTTAGTGTATATTCAAATACTAAATGATTTTTAATTGCATAATCATGCCGTACATCTATGTAATTTTACCGGGCGAGCTGGCCGTGGGGTTACGGGCGCGCAGCTGTGAGCTTGCATTCGGGAGATAGTGGTTTCGAATCCCACTCTCGACAGCCCTGAAGATCAGATTGATATCGTGATTGGTCTCTTTTCCGCAGACCGTACAGGTTAGTCTCAGTCATCAAACGGTGTGGCACATAGTTACGAAATGTCTTACATGAGGAATACTGCATCCCATTGGATTCCTCATCAACTCATCGACGTACGGAAATGGCACTCGTATGCACTGGCTGGCATCCACCTGGGCAGATACCGTAACGAAGGGAACGCATTTCTGCAGCGTACGCGTACAGTCGCCATTGATGAGACGTGGTCACGAGCCTACGATCCTGAATTAAAGAGTCAATCGAATGAACAGCGTCAATTGTTTGTTAAGAAGTCAGAGAGATATATCTGCAAACTTTTCTCAGAGCTAGGGTTCGAACTTACAATCTCCTGAGCGCAAGTTCACTCGACTCCAGCATGCAAACAGCTTATATGTAATCAGCTGATTAGGCTTCAGACGTTGGCTCTGTGTTCAATTCCCTAGGGGATAAATGTGTTAACACTTGTATTCGCTTATCAATTAGGTTTTCATATCAATCTTTTCATTGAGAATCAGTTCATCTCTGGCTATCCTTGCACTTACACCTACTACTGTTACTCTTGCCCGTTATTTACAGACCTACCTCTCCGTTCTCGAATCCTGGTTCGACGCCTGGCATATTGCTGTTAATCCCACCAAGACCCAATTTATTGTATTTCGAAAAAAATTCCGCCTCACTAGACCCCGTCACCGAGTTCTTTTAACGTTGTATAATACTCCACTAACAGAAACTAATACCCTAATCTACCTTGGTATTCAATTCCAGAACAACCTTCATTAGAAACATCATTTAACACAAGTCTACAAACGTGCCCTTCATCGCTTCCGAGCCCTCCGTATTCTTACTGGTAAAACGTGGGGCCTCCGTCCTTCCCAAATCCTCACAGTTTAAAAATCTTTTATCCGCCCTGTCGTAACATACAGTTCATTGACCTGGCTCACAGCTGACAGACAACAATACGTGACCTTGCTTAAACTTGACAGACATGCTATGCGTATTGCATACCATCTCACCTTTGACACCCCTTCTGCTGACTTCCAACCTCTTTATTCTTTCCCCACCATCCTTACTCATGTCCATGATCTTCGTCTCAAATACTTACAATCTGCCCTAGCCATCAATCATTCTGCGATTAAAGAAGCCCTCAACCTTTCTCCTCTTGCCACCGCTATCCTTAATAATGACCGCTCTCTTGCTATCTCTTACCTTTTCCCCACCCCTATCACGTAACTTCCCCCTCTGTCCCACTGCCTTTTTATTCTAACTTTTCTTTTACTGGATATTATGATGCTCCTCGCGGCAGTGGTACCGGCCTCCAATATCAGTGTCTGAGTGCTTTACGACACTACCAGTGTCATCTCTATCCGTGTTCATTTTCCATCATTCTGTGCTTTTCGCGTCCTCATTGTTCCACTAGTGTTCGTTCATTTTCTTCTGCTTCCACCATAGTGTTTTTCGTATCGTACGTCAAGATGAACTGAAGACATTTCTCTCTCAGTACGATGTGTTGTGCGTTTATACTTTGTGTGCCAACCGAAATCAATGAAAAATAGACTGACATGGAAGAAATCACATAATATTTCCTTGTTACATACTTGTTTATGTTTGACATTTTCTCTGTTTCAATCTGTATCTGATTATGTTTTGTTTTCAGTATGTACGAGACATACTTCTATGTATGTGTTCCAAAATTCTATTTTTATGTACTCACTCACCGGCCAAAGAGCTACATGTTTAGCTGGTGGCCCGCCTGCCCCTTACCGGGCAGGAATGAAATAACTATTTGAATAAAGAATAATCAGTTCATCTCTCTCTGCCTCTCTTTGATATGAGAAGAACCTACTCCAGGCTATATTTGCGAATAGTGTAGAGAACTCCTTCTTCGAGGATATAACAAGAGACGTCATGAGATGTCGTGTAGAACAATTTTTCGATGCAAACACTGTCCAAGTCTGTTCAAGAACGCTTCCAACGGCAAACGTCATGAAGAAGCTTGTAGTGTAGCTCCATCGAGAAAGAAGTTTAAAGAGCTGAAACTTATTCAAGCAGGTAGTAATTTATTTGTAAATAGTACACCTCTACAAAATATTTTAAATTCTACTTCACTGTCTAGATCAGGGCCTCTCAGGGTGCATGCGCCGTGCAGTGCACGGGCGCAAGGTGCAAAAGACGACTTCAGTAGGTTGTCCAGAGTGCAAACCCCTACTCCACTTCGCCTACACCTGTCTCACCCGTTCGCCCTGTCTTCGCCTTCTCCACCTTTCCCGCTGATCCTCCCCTCACTGCGAAATGTTTATGTGCGGTGAGCGGTGACACTGTTGTATGGGACAACGTTACCGGTGTTAAAACACTCTTCTTTCAATTTGGTTTGAGCAGACAATTTATCTTCTCTAGCTCTTCTTTTCCTTTATCTTTGCAATGATACCAGTTATGCCTGGAACAAGGGACCGGCTGCCAGCAATTTGATGATGATGCTTGTTATTTTAAGGGGCCTAACATCGAAGGTCATCGGCCCCTCCAGCAATTTGAGAGCCTTCTTTAAATTACAATCAGAAATAGGCCTACTCGCACGCAATCTAGTTTCCGTACAAGTCAAAGCAGGAAAAAATACCTTTCACATATGCATGTGGAACCAAACATAGAAATAATCTTAGCTGCTTCTCGATGCAGCTTAGGAAAATTTTCCTTCGTCAAATTCTCGTAGAATTTGAGCAAAGCCTTTGTATTGGATCTGTAGTTAATTCACAGCAACATTGGGACTTAGTGGAAAGTAATAAGCTTAGTACATGTGTGTACTGAATATCATGTTAACCTAAAGCAACACTGGGACTGAAAGGGTTAAGGGGTATAAAATACAGCAGGACTCATAAATTCATATCCTTAATAATGATCTCTGAAGTAAACTGATACAACAAAGCACTGTACGGTACCTAATTTGTAATAAGATTTTCTATGACAAATATACACATAAATAATATTTAGAATATCTAAGATCTCTAGAAGCAACGCTCTTCCTCGAGACAAGCAGCTGCAATTTGTTTTTAAACTAATGCAAGTACTATATATGGGAACAATAGATTTCTTAACATTCTGGTCATTTTGTGTATGTGAAAGTTTAAGCAACAAGTACCCCTCCTTAAATTAATCTGTAAAATGATTTCTTCATTTGTTTATTTCTTATTTATTGGAGTAGGCACTTGGCTCACTTTTACGTCCGGATGCCCTTCCCGACACCAATCCTATGCTGAGGGATGTACTCACTATTGCGTGTTCTTTTGGTGACTAGTAGTAGTGTGTGTTTGTGGACAAAGAGGGGTGTATCAAGATGAACATAAACACCCAGTCCCCGAACCAGAAGAATTAACCATAGAGTTAAAATCCTTGGTTCGGCCAGGAATCAAACCCAGGGCCCTCTGACCATTCAGCTAAGCAGCTGGATAAATTCGTAAAATTATTTTATTTATTTCAGTGTATTACATTAGTTGACAATGTAATGATAAAACTCCAGGAACTAGAAACTGAAAGAGGCGATTTACATGTTCTTTCTTAGAGGTAATAATGCCTTTGTCATAGATCGAAGTACCGACACTTCATTTGAAGGAAGAAATTCAATGTAAATGCTTTCATTCTTTATGTTCCCTTCTGTGTAAGCAGAACAGCAACTTGCCGGCTCCATACTCTAAGGGTATTGAGAACGCGTTTGTATCGTACCCTCGGGACTTAGGTTCCATTCCTGGCCTGGTTAGATATTTTTGCCTGGATCCAAGGTCTGGTTGGAGGTCCACTCAGCCTACATGAGAACAATTAATTGTGAGCTATCTGAAGGTGAGAGAGCGGTCCTGGTCTAGAATGCCAAGAATAACAGACGAGAAGCTTCATTGCACTTACCATGCATCACATCATTATGTAGGCCTGCGGGTTGAACAGTGGTGGCTTGGTAGGCCAAGGTCCATCACGGCTATAGTACCACAGCTGTGAATGGCAGCAGCTACTCCATTAAGTAGCCAGTAATATTTTTTTTTCTTTTTATGTTAATGTAACCAGTCTACACTAAGTGACCTGTTAATCCAAGCAGCCTCTTGAAAAAGTAATGATTCTAATTGGAACTTAAAGCATAATTTTCCACTCACCAACAATTTTAAGTTATGGTCGACAGCTATGTAACCACAGACCATAGTGGCTATTCCTTCTTCAGAATTTTACAGCCGTAAGTTTGTTTTTCTCACTACATCATAAGAATGTGAAATGATAAAGAAATTCAGTACTCTTCTATTTAATCAACATTATTGTTTGTTTATTGAAAACAGGTGACAAATTAACACTTGACTGAATGTTTCACCAGTTTCCATGCTGGTACTATGCTGTTCCCACAGAATTGAAATTACCCTTCTCATATGTTTATCAAGAAAGTAGCACAAGCCAGGGAGAAGATGCTTTTCAATCTCCTCCCAAACCAAGTGCAATGTGAAAATACCCCGCTTATTTAACAGATATTTCAGCAGATACAGAAATACTTTCCACTTGCTTGGTTAAACTGACACGTAAGCTGGTATGGGGCAAGTGTCTATTTGGGGGGAATTGTCCACGAGTTCAATATTTATTTCTTGTAGAACTTTAAAGTGCAGCCATCTGTCATGGCAACCAACACACTATGTGATCAAATATTAATGGCAGTGGAATTTGAAGACATACAGAAGATATTGTAGAATATGTGAGAAAATGGCTTCCAGTCTTGTTTGAAGACACCATGTTCAAGTATTTGATGCTTAATACTTCATATACAGGATGTAACTAAATTATACCGACCAAAAATTAGGATGCTCTTCATGTTATATAAAGAATGATGGCACAATCAGATTGGCAGAGAAAATGTTTCTTTTCAAGAAAATTAGGTTACTCTGTTACTTCTGGGTGCACGATTCAAACTGACTCACTCTTATTTGCTGTGCCAGAGCATAAACCGCTGCCTGCCGCTGTGCTTCAGGGGAATGGAGAAGAATTGAGGTGCATGACAGATGGAGACAGAGATAATGCTCTGCACGAATACACAAGTTTCTTCATTCGACTCGGGCAGAATATTGTCCTTGTCACTTACTAGCAATATCCACAGTTTATCAAGCAAACATAATTGCACACACAGTAATTATTAAAGACACACTTGTCAGTCAAGGAATGCACCCAATCATTTCCCCTCTCGTCTATCGGTCTGAATAATTTTCTTTATTATTTAACATGCGCGAAGATGCAATGCTGCTCCTGCACGATCATGCATTCCTTTACTCACAACATTGTAAAAGGAATGAAATACTGAACAAAAGAAACAATATGCCCAATGATTTGATTATAGTAAATCCTCAATATTTACTTTGATCCATCGGAGTTAAATCGGCCGAGCGTGGAGGCCATTTAATTGGCCCACCAATCTCTCTGGACAATGATTATTTAAGTGCTGCTTGACACGGCGAGGAAATGTGGTGGAGTGTCATTACAACACAGGGACATTCGCTACCATATACCCAAAGGAGCAACTTCCAACAATTTAGGCAGTGGGTTTACCGAGAAATGGTAGCATTTCTTACCGTACAGGCAAGGAGGAAGGACATACGGCCCAAATAAATAACCACCCACAATACTGGCCCAAATATTGACACTAAAACGAAGTGTGCAATACTGTCACATGAAGGGTTTCTTCTGTCCTCCTTTGAGCAGTCATCTGCTAATGGACACAAAGGTGAATGATGAGGTTAATGGCAGTTAGAGTGCTGGACACCATAAATCAGTGCGGCTTCCCTCCCGTTACAATTTGCTGTGCCATAGACTTGGTGCATTATCAGCCATTTCTTCGTTGATATACCGAAATGGAGCCATTCTCACCAATTTATACCAGAAACTTAGTAAGTAATATGGACAAGAAACTGTATACTGTGTTACGAGCTCAACTTCGCTTACCTTATGCATACTTCTCCGCTCCGATTCAGTGCACATTATATTGCGCTGCTTCACGAACTGTCAGCTTACAAGTCTGTCTCACCACTGCTTGGACTGTTGCCTCTCCACGCGCAATCACCATGACGTCACACGGTTCCAGTATTTTCTCGAGCTCGCTTCGCTTCCGTATATATACTCGCCGCTTTTTCTTGTCCAGCGGTCAGGTGTGATTGATATGTTGTAAACGGCAATGGGAGCTTGAGCAGTGTACACGGCTGGACCGTGTGTATTTTTAACCCTAATTCATTCTTCTCTACGTACTGGGTGAGCAGACTTTTATTATTATTATCATCCATTCAATTTTTCCCTCTCTTTCTCCATATGGGCTTTGCTATTGCTTGGATTTCGAACTCTAGTCCCTTCAGGACTCTACGAAATTACGCTGTGCCAAACTATTGACTTTAGACTTGTGGTGGAAATGTGAAGGAAGAAGTGTTCTGGACTAGCGATATTACGGTCACCTTCAACTTCTAAAGTGTTGTGCATGAACTTTGCCTTCCCTCGTTTTGAAGTGGGACTTGACAGCCTGATCATTACTTAATTTCCCTTTCCCTGCTGTTTGTTTCTTGGTTTTCTTTTCCTGCTCCTCTTTCCACTCTCCTTTTCGTCTTCCATTCGTAATTTCTCATAATTTACTGATGAAATTTGGTAATATTGTGGTCTGCCAATTTCGCACTGCGTCTGCTATTTACTTTTTGAATGTTCTAGTATCTTCCCGTCTCAAACAAGTGTGTGTTAGATTGTGGGGGATATGATGTCGTTTTATTGCGTATCATTTTAGGTACTGGAAAGTTCCCTTCAACTTGTATAATTTTTCTTGTTCCTTTTCAAAATTTCTTGCTGTTTTCGCACGGCATTCATGTAAACGTTGTCATGTTGAAACTTGAACGTAATGACCAAAGATTTATTGTAATTTGAGTGGTTACCCTTTTTTAGTGCCTGTATGAACCAAAATAAGACCTATCAATAACTTGTATGATTCCCTTTTTCTATGGTGTATCAAAGGGTCCATTTTTACTCTCTGTTGTGAAAACATTTGTTATCTCTTTTGAAGTTGTTTCGATATATCAGTTCATTTTTTTTAAACCTGTGCTTTTGGGAGTTCTCATTTCTGTGTTCCCTTTCGTTCTGCTTAGTATGTACCTACCGCGGAAATTCCTCTTGGGAAAAGGCCCACAATTGTAATCGGCACTGACTGTGGTTACTTGAAGCATGACATTTGAATAGTGCCATTACCATGTACTTCACGTTTCACTGCGCTCTGCTTGCTAAGTCCTCTGTGCGGCATACCAGCACATATTTATGGAAGTCTTTTGCTTCCTTCATATCGAACTTTGTTGATATTTGCCAAGCGATTGCTGCAAGTACTTGGAAATACATACTCATATTTAATTATACCAAGTATCGCAACAACTGCCTACTGGGGTTGGTAAGTGACTGCGCTAGACGAACGAGAAACTTGTGCATTCACACAGAGAATTATCTCCATCTCCTATCATGCACACCACTTCTTCTCCCTTCCCTAAAGCACAGCAGCGGGCAGCAATTTGCGCTCTGGCAAAGCAAACACGGAGAGTACATCAGTTTGAATCACGCATCTGGAAATAACACAGTAACCTCATTTTCTCGGAAAGAAACATTTTGTCCTCCAATCCAATTGCGCCATTGATCTCGATATAACACGAGAAGAATCCCTGAATATTTTTGAAGGTATATCTATGTGTGTAAGCTATATGTATGTTTGTGGTCCAGTTTTACGTGCTCTTTAATACTGTTCTATTATTTTGAATATTCATAATATTTAATGTATGTACATATGTATGTACGTAGGTGGTTTGAAAAGTTCTCGGAATGTACTAGAATTATCTTACCTCGGTGGAACTGCTTTTATTTTTCAACATAGTCTCCCTGTAGACTAATGCATTTCGTCCAGCGATGTTCCAATGCCTTGATCCCATCTCGAAAATGGGATTCCTCCAGGCTTGCAAAATACCTCTCCAATTCGGCTGTCAGTTCTTCCCTTGTAGAAAAATCTCCATCCACCGAGGAAAATTTTCAGCTTGGGGAATAGATTAAAGTCTGATGGTGCCAAATCAGGTGAATAAGGTGGATGTGGCAACAATTCGTACCCCAGTTCATGAATTTTTGCCATGGCAATAACACTTGTGTGCGGCGGAGCGTTGTCCTGATGAAAGATGACCTTTCTCCTTGCCAAACCAGGCCTTGTTTCGCGTATCTTTTCCTGTAGTTGGTCTAGGAGGTTTGCATAGTATTGCCCCGTAATTGTTTGGCCAGTAGGAAGATAATCTATCAGCAGAATGCCTTTTGCATCCCAGAAAACTGAGGCCATGACCTTTCCGGCCGAACGCACTGCCTTTGCTTTCTTTGGTGGTGGTGAATCAGCATGTTTCCACTACTTTGGCTGCTGTGTTGTCTCTGGGGTATAGTAGTGGACCCGAGCTTCATCTGTAGTCACAAACGGGCGCAAAAAATCTTGTTGGTTGCACTGAAAACGGGCCAGACTTTGTTCGGACATTTCCAATCTGGTGCGTTTATTGTCCAATGTCAAGAGCCTTGGCACCCATCTTGGGGATAATTTTTTCATACCCAATTCTTCGGTTAAAATATAATATACCCGTTCAGAAGACATCCCTACAGCTTCAGCAATCTCCCGCACTTTCAGTCGACGATCCTCCATGACCATTTTATGCACTTTTGCGATAAATTCTGGGGTCGTAACACTTTTTGGCCGTCCACTACGCGAATCATCAACCAAGCTCTCCCGACCAAATTTAAACTCGCTGGTCCACTTGGCAACAGTTGAAAATGAAGGAGCAGAGTCCCCCAGTGTGTTCTGAAAGTCGGCATGAATTTCCTTTGCTTTCATACCTTTCTTTACAAAGCATTTAATCACTGCTCGAATCTCGGTTTTTCCATTGTCACAAATCACTACGCGGGAACAAAAAAGAGTCGTCACTGCCACATTCCTGCAGCTACAGCACTGACGCGCCACGTGTTCACTCACAAAGGATGTGTGATTATTGCGCGGGAACCTCGTTGCTCTAGCACTGACATCTAGCGGTGATTCCGAGAACTTTTCAAACCGTCCTCGTATTTATGTATGTATGTACAGTTCTCAACCCGAAGGCTGGTTGGATCCTCAACAGCTCCGCCATCAGCTGTCATAGATGGCCTAGACATTACTGAAGAGGCGTACTAGGGAAATGAGGTAGTTTCCCATTGATTTCCACACCGAGTCAGAGTTGCTATTACATATCAGTTTGCCAAGCCCACTGAAATGCATGCAACTGACCCTATGAGCAACATTTTCACACTATTCATAACAGGGACTGGCTGCATAAGGAATGGCATTACTAGCATCACTCATACGTTAGTCACTTTCATATTGTCAAAGCCAAGGATAAGACAGAGACAGATCAATGAATGTAACAAAATTGCCCTAGCCTATACCAAACGACTTAGTGCACTGTAAACACTAGGTCCCACCAGCAAAGGCCAAATGTCTAATAGGAATCTTTATTCTAGCATACTTTTACCCCAGCCATTAACCACCTGGGGGAAGGTTATACAATAGTTTGCAACTACCCCAAATCCCTCTTCATGATCAGGGCTTGACACCACAAAGCCCACATTCAGAATAAACTGCTTTTTGTACTGAGATATACTCTTTGCAATGGTTGTAAAGATATTCTACTGTTATTTGAGTCAAACTAACTACCATAAATAATTTTGAAGCTTTTTCCTTGCCTTAAAATGGTAATCAAAACCGTTATGGGCCTATGAGGCCCTCCCTTGGTCCAAGTGGTTTGTCCACTTATAAATACCATTAATTTTCATATCAGCCAGGTTCCAATCATGTAAAAAAAAATTACAACAATGGTAATTAAATCAAGAATGACAACAACCAGATTATTGAAGCAACAAGACTAGTTATTGTTAGATTAGCAGTTAGTGTGTGCTGGAAAGGTTACAGATAAAATAGTCTGCTTACGTATTGTTCTTAGGTAATGTATAAGCTGCGAGTCCACATTAATCAAAATAAATTTAGTGTTGAAGAAATAAACAGAATGTTGGAAGAGGAGGATGATATGGAAGAAAGTATTTTTGATTCTTCAGATGAAGAAATTTGTGCTAATTTGAGTTTGTGACTAATATTTGTGTGAATTAAATTTTGGGGACAAATGATGTTAATCATAAAGATGATAATGAGAGACATTCCTTGACAGATAACTCTCTGACAGAAGCAATAAAAATGAAATCTGCTTAAAATATGACCCCAGAAATAACACTGACCAACCAGAAAGATATTTGTGATTGATTTGTGTTTGTGACCAATATCTGTGCGAGCTGAATTCCAATTTAATATTTTATACTGAAGTTTTCCTTACAAATTATTCATTAAATGCTGTTTCATAATTTATGTCAGTAGAATTCAGGTTTATAACACATTTTTAAATTATTTTTTATTTTTAGAATTGGCTTTACGTCGCGCCGACACAGATAGATTTTGTGGCGACGATAGGATAGGGCCAAGGAATGGGAAGGAAGCGACCGTAGCCTTAATTAAGGTACAGCCCCAGCATTTGCCTGGTGTGAAAATGTGAAACCACGGAAAACCATTTTAAGGGCTGCCGAGGGTGGGGCTCGAACCCACTATCTCCCGGATGCAGGCACACATTTAAAAAAGATGGGCCTCAGAAGCCCACCCTTGGTCCTATGTGTAACAATCAAACCTTCGTCTTTGTAGGGTTAAAGGAAAACAGACAAGGAGAATTAATTGTATTTCGTAACTATGTTTAAGCTGACATACTCTTAACAAACTAAATGGTATGTAAAGCAGAAAGCAATTCTCTGTATACTTGCCCCGTTAACAGACTCACCACATCAACTGTGCGGCTATCTTAGATCAAGTATATAACACTTACCCCCATGTGCAAGTTCATTAAATAGTCATCATATGGAAGTTAATAACCCATAAATAACGTTATCAATAAAATTATTGGTACTTGAGTATCAATACTGCACTTTACTTAAGAAATCCCAAGCTGACATCTGCCAAATTAGAATGAGATCTTTATTTTTTCCCTTCGTAAGAATTTTCAAGGTTACTGCATATCTTAAAATAATTCACTTTGAAAACAGACACACCATAAACCACAGCTGAAAACTCAAATAACTGCAACCTATCTTAAATTATACACACAATAAAGACACATTTTTCACAATACACTGTTGACTTAGAGGGCTGTTTGCTACAGAAAAAAAGTGTCTTGCATCTGAATTACATTGGCATTTAAACTGTGCTATATTATTTACAATAACAAAGGCCATTGTTTCCAAATTAGAAGCAATCTGTATGAAAGCTCATTTTTAAGTACTGATAACTTGCAGAGTAATAAGACAGAGTTTCTTTAGGGACAGCAAGCATCCACAATAAAATACCTTTCATGATGCAAATATGACGACTTTGACAAATGGTTTACAATTGAAATGACTTCTGCAAATGCGTAGCAGTAGAGCCATGAATCAACAGCACAGGGAACAGGGGTATACTGTATAGAAAATATCATTTCAGGATCAATCCTTGTCCACACAGAGCGACTAGATTCCTTCAGTCAAATGAGATGCATTCCCAAAACAAATGGAAAAGGTCTAAACATAATTAAAGGCAAGTAAAACAAGGCTACATTATGTTACTTGCCCATTTTTTTACCTATGGCAAAAACTGTGGGCCACAGGGTCCATTCCTAGACTAACGTCATATGAAACTAGGCTCATTAGCACCTGTCCAACTCCATGGCTAAATGGCATACTGGCTGTTGGTCACAGGGTTCCTGGGTTCGACTGATGGCAGGGTCGGGAATTTTAACCATAATTGGTTAATTCAGCTAACACTGAGGCTGTGTGTGTGTGTCGTCTTTATCATCATTTCACCCTCATCATGACGTGCAGGTCACCTACGGGTGTCAAATCAAAAGACCTGCATCTGGTGAACTGAACTTGTCCTCGCACACTCCCGGCACTAAAAGACATGCGCCATTTCATTTCATTAGCACCTGAATATGTTTTCATACCATGCATTTGGATATACAGTATATACCTCAAAAGAGGTTTTGAACCAATGTATTTTGGGTGCTCCTGAAGGATGTCCATGGAGACAGTAGTCTCACTGACAAAACACATCTGAATGCAATGTGATGTCACTAGTTAGCTGAATGTGGAAGTACAGCATGCAACCACAGGACAGTCCAGAAGAGTATACTGTAACTGGAACTCATGGACTCAACATGCACAAAGCACAGTTCGTGGCCTGTTCAGTATGTAAACATGTCTTGAGTCATTACAGAATTTCATCTTATATAGGTCTACATTGTTACACTGCGTGAGATAAATTACTCACCTGTTCGGTTGCACCTGGATGACCTCCAGAGGGTTGCTGTTGAAGAGTGGTACAGGACAGACCAGGACAGCCGAAATCATTAGGTTAGCAGCACAATTTAGTGCACAGAGAGGAGTATCACCATACTAAGATGTAGACTGCAATTTCCAGGTTTGATAGATGGATGCATTTTGCCAAATAATGTGTTGTGTTTCTAGGAGGTTTGTGTGTATTCTTCAAAGTAATTAGGTTATTTTTTAAAGAAAGTGTGTATGTTCCTCCCATAGTTTCTCGTGAGTCAAATGCAACCTAGTACCTCAGCAATACAGGTGGTGCAAAACATTCTTTGAGGTGTATAGTACATACACACTTAGGCATAAAAAAAACTGCACCAAGGAGACATAAAAATGGAATGAAACTCAACACAGACAATGAGAAATAATACTGTGAGTAAACAATTACAATATCAAAACAAATGAGCTGTTTATTTGGGGAATATTGTACACTTGAAAAGTACCATTCATTAAGCCGTTGAACGCCCCCATAGCCTGTATACGTGCAGCGATTCAATGTAGCATAATTTCGTAGGGTAGTTGAATATTTTCCTGTGGATAACACTAGTCTGCGATTAAATTACTGCCTCCAAAATTTGAAAGGTTTAGGGTATTTTTACCATGCTAAAATCAAATTCAAAACCAGAAAGTTCCTAATGCATACATTTTTTTGTTATTTTAATTCTATCCCAGAAAGTTCCTATTAGGTACCTTTTTTTAAATTCTTATGTATTACAAGCATAAATATTTAAACATTAATACTTTAACATATGTAGTTTTAGCATGTTAGAATATGAACACCATTTGTATTAAAAATATCTTTAAGGTGTTTATAGTAAAAACCGAGGACACTGGATGTTTCTTAGCAGATACGGGGTGCAAGCGCATGAGGAAATTACAGTGAAATAATGTGCAGCCTTGCAATTATCTTTATTTATGGGAGATAGAAATGTCAGCCATTCCTTGGTGAAAGACGCATCACATCTTATCTTACTCATTCCTTCTAGTTCCTCTCACATTTCATTACAGTGGTCACAAGTAGCTTCTTTCTCCAAGACCACAGTCTGCGTTTCATCTGGAAACCAAATATAATCAGTTTGAAGCTTCATTCTAGAGTAGAATGTTGAAGTTTTTAGTTCAGTATGAAAGTATTTACCATGCCATATCGAGGATGTATAAATAATTAAGACCACTTTTGTTATATAAATGTGGGAAACATACATTGCCAAAGCAGAGGCATAATATTAGAGAGTTTGTGAAAAAATCATATAATGCCTATTTTGGAATCATAATTGAAGGCCAAAGTAAAGCTTGGTCACTACACGAAGTATGTAGAGTATGCATTAAAGAACTTTGTCACTGGATCTATGGCAGAAGACCGTCAATATCTTTTGGAGTACTTATGGTTTGGAGAGAACAGTCGAACCATAGTAATGACTGCTACTTCCGTTCATGTGATGTGAAGGGGTACAATTCTAAAAATAACAAGCAAATCGTGTATCCAGTTGTTCAGTCAGTCATTTTAACTGTGCCCCATAGGCCTGATGTACCAATCCCTGTGCGACCAGAAAATCTTGAACGGTTTTCATCCGACTCTGATGTAGAAGTGAGGAGAAACTGAGAAGAGTGACACTATCTACCAGAATCGGGTGCTGCAGAACGTGGGTGTTTTAACCAAAGTGAATTAAATGACTTAGCGAGCGATCATGCTTTCCCAAAAGAGCAGAGTTATTAGGTTCTAGACTCCAAGAAAAAATCTGCTGTGCCCAGAGACTTCATTCTATTGGTACCGACAACATGAAATAGGTTTTCAATTCTTTTTCTCCGAAGATGGTCATCTTGTATATTGCTGTAATATGAAAGAACTTATGCTAAAACACGGACTTCCAAACTATGACCAAAGTGTTCCAAGTGCAGTTTAAATGGTGCCCTCCTTCATAACAGAAAAGTTTTTGGTTCAGTGCCCCTTGCCTATTCAGTGGTCCTCTAAGAATAATATGCAAATTTGCAACTGCTCCTATTGCGACTGAACTACAGTGAACACAACTGGCAAGTTTGTGGTGATTTCACAAAGTTCTTACTATGCTGCTGGGTCAACAACCTGGTTTTACAAAATTTCCATGCCTTCTTTGTCTGTGAGATAGCAGGGCATGAGTTGATCACAGGACAATGAAAGAAAATTAGAAGTTGATTCTAAGAATGGTGTGCACCAAAGCCTTGCAAGTCCTTCTAAAGTTCTGCTACCACCTCTCAGCACTAAGCTTGGTTTAATGAAACAGTAACAGCTTTTAATAAGAAAGGAGACTGTCTCAAGTACATATAAGAAATTTCCACTACTATCTGAAGAAAAATTAAAATAAGGTATGTTCAATGGCCCCGATATAAGAAAACCGATTTCTGATGCCGCATTTAAAAACAATATGGATGAAAATGAGAAAGCAGCATGGAAATCTTTCTGTGAAGTTGCTTCAAAATTTCTTGATAACAACAAAGATCCTAATTACTGAAACATTGTGGCTAACATGCTTGAAGCATATAAGGAACTTTGTTGCAATAAGAGTATCAAAGTTCATTTTCTATTTTCCAACCTAGGGTATTTCCCCAAAAATATAGTATTTTTGAGTGAAGAGCAAGGCAAACGATTTCACAAGGATCTGCAGGAGTTTGAAAGGAGGTACCAGGGATGCTGGAGCATCAGTAGGGTTGCTGAATATTGTTGGACATTAAAGCGTGAAATATCAGAAGACAAAGATAAAAGAAAGAGGAGCAGGAGGACTTTCTCAACTAAGAAGCAAGTGGTGTAATTTTTTGTGTGATACACTTTGCTAATTTATACATTCAATAGAGAAGTAAACAAGATGAAACAAAGAAAAAAAACATTCTAGTAACAAGTACAACCATACACATAATTTCAGTAAGTTGTGTTTTTTAAATATTGTTTTTGAATTTGAAATATAAAACTGAAACACAAACGTTTGCGATGAAATTCATGTAATTATATACTACATTTAAAGTGATTTTACAAAAAACCCTGATGTGATAGAAGTAAACAGATTGAAAAATTTGGATTCAGCACATCAACACTATACAGGGTGAAGCGTAATTCGCGCACTCGGGCGTCGCAGCGCGACTCCTCACATGCCAGCAATAAAAAAATGTCTCTTACAAAATTTCATCTTGCGAGTATATCTGGTAGAAAACGGACATTAAAGAGTAGCAATCTGGCAACACTGTAACCATATGTAGGGTAACTACCGCTGTCAGCACGTGCACGTCGTGCTGTGCAGTTGGTGCAGTGGGTAGAGTTTTTGGTTGGCATGCAGGAGGTCGATGGTTCGATCCTGGGTTGAGGCGCATTTTTTATTTGCTAATTTCCATCTGACATTACCTACTGTGATACAGTAAGGCACCGTTTCTGAGCTCACATGTATCCTACATTTACAACATAATAATAATAATAATAATAATAATAATAATAATAATAATAATAATAATAATAATACATTGAGATACGTACTAAATAGCATGCGGTTACCAGACGCAACACGCAATGTTGAAAGGCAGAATTATTGGGACCATGGTGATAACACATACAAATTGTAACCGAGTTTGGACATTATTCGCAGAGCACGTTGCTAGGCCTACTGGTAACGTAAGGCCCTAACGAAATGTAATGGACCTGAACAAGGCAAGAATAATAGTTGGTACTAATCTATGGGACCATTGGAGGAGGGTACAAAGAAAACATGTTTCACATCTAGTAGATGAAGTGGTGCGAATAAATTCACGCCCACGACGTGGAAAGGGCGCCTTTCAAAGCCGACCAATGAAAACGATTGTTCGTCCATTTCTAGGAACGTAGTATGTAAGTGCAAATGGTTTCTAGAGGACCCACTGCAATCGCTGTTGACGATTAAGATGCCAGATACCATACCACCTGGACTACATTTACGAAATAAAAAACATACGCCTCAACCCAGGATCGACCACTCGACCTCCTGGATGCTAACTCAAAGCTCTATCCATTGCACCAACTGTACAATACGAGTAATGTCTGCTGACAGAGGTAGTTACCCTACATGTGGTTACAGTGTTGCCAGATTGCTAATCTTCAACGTCGTTTCTTTGCCGGATATACTCGCAAGATGAAATTTTGTAAGAGACATTTTTTTATTGCTGGCATGTGAGGAGTCGCACTGCGACGCCCGAGTGCGCGAATTACGCTTCACCCTGTATAAAATCACATTATTTATTTTAGGCAACAAACACAAAGTTGAAATTTGCAGGCTAGTTATTGCAACCTCCACTCCAGGTCCAACACACCCAATTATGGCCGAGCTGGTCCCATGCATGTCCAGGGACCTAGCAGACCAAGGAAATGTGTCAACAGCACAAAGAAAATTTTGGGAACCCAGGCAGAGTGTGGGTTGGGAATTATCTTCTTAAAACATTGCATTTTGGTCCTCATGAAGGGAAACATATAAGGTCTCAAAATGTACTCTTGAACTATTCAGGTTCCCTTCAGAATCACTAGAGGAATCCTGGAAGTATAGGAGATTGCTCCCTACACCATCAAAAGACCAACTTCTGGTGGTGTGTCACTCGACAATGAATGCCAGAAGTGCAAGCACATCAGTGCACCTCCATACTCTGGTACAGTGGTTATCTGTGCCAAGACAAAATCTTGATTCACTACAAAAGATGACCCACTGCCAGTCCTCGGCCATCCATGCTAACCGCTTGCAACAAAAACTCCAAACGATGCCGCCGATGTTGCCTTGTCAATGGCAGACAGCATAAGAGATGTCGCCAATGCAAGCCCCGCTCAGTGAGGCACCTCAGAATGGTGTTGGTGGACACCGAGGTCTCTAGTAATGCTGCTACATGTTGTTGGACGGTGAACAGCAATGTTATTTGTTCCCTTTGTACCTATGTGATGTCAGACTCGTTGGCTGAAAGGTCAGCGTACTGGCCTTCGGTTCAGAGGGTCCCAGGTTCGATTCCTGGCCGGGTTGGGGATTTTAACCTTAATTGGTTAATTCCAATGGCACGGGGGCTGGGTGTATGTGTTGTCTTCATCATCATTTCATCCTCATCACGACACACAGGTCGCCTACAGGCGTCAAATAGAAAGACCTGGCGAGCCAAACCCGTCCTGGGATATCCCGGCACTAAAAGCCATACGACATTTCATTACCTGTGTAATGGAAAGACAATCCTCTCATCTGGTGGTCTTTCTGGGTCACCCAGGACCTTCCTCTCATGTAAGTCTTCCCTCCTGTGCCCACTGCACCCAACACTGTTGCACAGTTCGGTCACAACAGCTCAGGTGGCGACTATTTGATGGACCGTCCATTCTGCCTCTCATGATCCAACAATCATCCTTCATTCAAACTCTTAGTTGTTCATAGTGCTATCAAATGAAACACCGAGGCAGGCTGGCTACTCATCGACCTTCCCTCCACAAGCACACCGTTAACATTGCACATTGCATCGTCTATCAAAAGGTTGTTTTTTTTTTTTTTTTTTTTTTTTTTTGCTAGTGGCTTTACGTCGTACCGACACAGACAGATCTTATGGTGACGAAAAGGGGCATAGGAAAGTCCACTGTCAAAACAGACCATAATGAAATTTATTACTTATAGTATCGTCCATACAGTCATTTCAGTTAGTAATGTTGTGGCACAGGTAATACCCTCTGTGGTGGTTCTGCTAGGTCACTTGCAGCTAAACTCAACTTATCGTCAGTAATACCTTTATTGGTGCTGCATACCAACTTTTGTCTCTTTACAATAATTTGTTTTGGGTGCAGCTCTTTTTATGGCAAAGTGTATATTTTGCAGGCCACATAGATACTATGTGGCTGAATAGACAACTGTCACCTAAGTGTACAGTTAACAGACAATGAACGTATTACTTACCCTTGCATACATATGTACTTGTAGATTTTCCTACAACTTGTTCTACACATATACAATTATGCTATATGATTTGTCTCCTACTTTCCAACCTTACGGTAAGTAAATATTTTAGGCAATGCATCATGTGTAGGAAGCATGACCACCTGCAAGTGGATGAAGAGGAAGCACTTGCCTACCACCTAAATTTGGAATAACTTATTCTTTGAATTTCCTTATTATTTGCTACATTCACTTTTTAGTACAATATTAAATGCTGCTTTATAGTAAATTGCTACTGGTCATTAAATGCAATAATATCAACATATATTAAACGGTCACCTACAAGTTTTCCCTTGGAGGTTGATCCTTATTCATCCCTTTTTTTAAATACCTTCTCCAAGAAAACACCTATAGCTACCTACAGTAGAAAGTAACCGATTGTGGTTCTTAATGAATTCCACTACAATGACAGGTACAACCATCAAGAGTTATGCATTCCTTAATATGCAATGACGTGCAGAACCGTCACCGTGCATTCAAGTTGGAAATACGTCTGTCTGACCATCTATTTCTTTCATTTGTGATGAAGTACTTTAGAATTACGTTCCTATACAGCGTTAGCGTGTTTACATGCCAATTTTATTATCTGAAGGCTGTTTCGCCAATGTATATTTTGCTCCTAATATTGGTCATCTTGTTCATGAAATGAATGCTATTGAGCAAGATGATATGTAAACACGCAAGGAGGAAATTCTGCAATTTGTTCTTAATAGTGGTGATGAAGATAACTCAGAATTATCTGATAGTAGTTTTAAGAGTGACAGTGCGTCTGAAAACTGGACTCCGCTAGTGAAAGCGATAGTCAGGATGAAGATAACGGGGGGAGGGTCTTCCTGCATTGCGCTCACTTGTTTCTCTCCCTGGCCGCATTCTGCATGATGTCATGTGATATGACGACAGCACTCGCCCGTCGTGCTGATGAAACACGTGTTTCTACTGCCGATCTTTTCAGTTAGTTCTGCTTTGTGCTTTGGTCTGGTGTGAACCTGTGCAGTGTAATGATGAGTGGAAATGTTAAAAGTCGTATTTATTGGGCTGTGGCGCTGTGTTGTAATCATGGATTTAAATGGACCGGTGTATCACAGGTTTCCAAGAAATGACGAGTTGAAGCGTTTATGGATTTCTCACTGTAAGCAAACTGATAAGTTAAATCCAGACAATTCTTACGAGCGAGATATGAAAAATGAGCTTTTAGGTTTGCCTAACAAGAAAATACTATGCACAGATGCTGTACCATCTCAATTTATTCCCAACTGGCATGGAAGGCCTAGTACAAGTGAAACTACGTGACAGGTATGTATTTCTTTACTTAAATATCCGTATTCTAATCTAATGGTATAAGTGTCCAAAACACTGTTCTAAAGCACGTATGTATTGGCATTCCACAGGTCTTCACTGAACGAGATATATGGCACGAAGATCGAAATATCAGGAAACATATCGTAATCTATAATCTTCATTTCCGTATTGACAATTGCACAATTAAAAATAGGAGAGGATTTCCACCAATCAATACTTATTTATTGTATATATTAAACTACAGGACCGGTTTCGACCTCATATTCAAGGTCATCTTCAGCTGAACCATATATACATATTAATATAATGAAGCTTTGATTAAGATTGTGGTGTTGAAGGAATGCCATATGATGATGATGATGATGTACATTTAGTTACATACAAATGGGGCACGTCTTAGCGTGAGCTGGCGTATATGTCATTCTGTGCAATATTGCAACTGTATGTCTAAAATGTTGAAGGTCTTAAAACTAGTGTATAAAACACGTCTTTTCCTAAACTAACTTATATATATGTACAAGATAAAAACAATACATAAAAACACTTCATGTACATGAACATTCGTTCTTGCTTGGTGGTCAATACATCGACTAACTTCCGTATTTAAGTCTTATTCACAGTTGTACACTTCAGCTGCTATTCTTAGAGTTTGTAAAATTGCATGGATAAAAGTTTTGTCTTCCTGTGCGTATGTGAGATAAAACACTTTAAATTTAAAAAGGGTGCCAAATGTATGGATGAAATTCAAGTAAAATATGTTCAGCTCTGCTGTGTATGTTGCCCTTTTATAAGAACCAATTCATGTTTTCTTATTGGCGTCCGTAAATTTGGGTGACATTGGTTTCAAAGTAGTGGCTCCTTTCCCATTTGTAGCTGTGCAATGATATGTTAATTGTTGTTGGTGTAGCTGAGTTGTGTTTGACATGCGAGCTTGTAATGTACTAGTAATGTAATGTAGGTAGTACATTACAAGCTCGCATGTCAAACACAACTCAGCTACACCAACAACAATTAACATAATATCATTGCACAGCTACAAATGGGAAAGGAGCCACTACTTTGAAACCAATGTCACCCAAATTTACGGACGCCAATAAGAAAACATGAATTGGTTCTTATAAAAGGGCAACACACACAGCAGAGCTGAACATATTTTACTTGAATTTCATCCATACATTTGACACCCTTTTAAAATTTAAAGTGTTTTATCTCACATACACACAGGAAGACAAAACTTTTATCCATGCAATTTTACAAACTCTAAGAATAGCAGCTGAAGTGTACATCTGTGAATAAGACTTAAATACGGAAGTTAGTCGATGTATTGACCACCAAGCAAGAACGAATGTTCATGTACATGAAGTGTTTTTATGTATTGTTTTTATCTTGTACATATATATAAGTTAGTTTAGGAAAAGACGTGTTTTATACACTAGTTTTAAGACCTTCAACATTTTAGACATACAGTTGCAATATTGCACAGAATGACATATACGCCAGCTCACGCTAAGACGTGCCCCATTTGTATGTAACTAAATGTACATCATCATCATATGGCATTCCTTCAACACCACAATCCTAATCAAAGCTTCATTATATTAATATGTATATATGGTTCAGCTGAAGATGACCTTGAATATGAGGTCGAAACCGGTCCTGTAGTTTAATATATACAATAAATAAGTATTGATTGGTGGAAATCCTCTCCTATTTTTAATATCAGGAAACAGGCGATGTGTACTCTGACTATATTATCTCCTAAAAAGGGGAAACTCAATCAGTCAACTATTACAAACACAACTGAAGATAATAAGGACAAGGAAACAGAAAAACTTCAAAGACAAGTTGAAGCATTAAAAAGGAAACATGCTCCTGCGTTGGTGAAGTTGAAAACTACAAAAGACGTGCTTAAAAAATGTAGAGGTCCAAGGTATGTCGTATCAGTCAAAAGATGACCGTCACCACCCAAAGTGACACAACATGTTATCAAAAAAGAGGTAGAGAAAATACTGTCAAAATATTTTACACCGGAACAGAAGAGCAAAGAAAAGAGTGAAATGGTCCTCAGAAGACACTGCAAGTACTCCTGCATTAAGGGCACTTTCTAAGAAGGCTTATGCGTACCTTAGAAAGAGAAACATGCCTTTACCTGCTAGATAAACATTGCAGAAGTGGATATGAAAACTGAAATGCAGACCTGGTATTTTAGAAGGAAGTGCTCCATTTATAAAAGTATCGCACAGTAAATTTTCAAGGCCTGGAAAAATATGCTGTTTTGAGTTTTGATGAGATGAATATTGACTCTCGTATTTGTTATGATTCAACAGATGATGTAATACTGGGTCCATACAGGAACCTCCTTGTTGTCATGGTTCGAGTTTTGTTTTCTCAATGGAAACAACCTGTGTATTATAACTTTGAGAAGACCATGACAGCAAAACTTCTCCAGGACATTATGACAAACATTGAAGCTTACCACATTAATGTGGTTGCCGTAACATGTGATATGCGGGGGGGGAACACTAAAATGTGGGAAGAGCTACATGTAAATATGACCAACACTTTTTTTTTTAATCCCGTGGACAAATTTAAGATAAGTGTGGGTTTTCTGTGATGTGCCTCGTCTTTTAAAGCTTTTGAGAAACCATTTCCTAGATGAAGGTATTGTGCTCCCCGACGGCACTGAATTACGTAGTGGTATGATACAAGAATTGTTAGCACAACCAAGAGGAACTTAACACCAACATATCATATCAATGATGTTCACCTGAGTGTAACTGGACGATCTCATCAAAATGTACGATTAGCCGCACAGCTGTTTTCTCGATGTACTGCTAAGGCAGTTAAATACTTCCTACATAAAGACCATGAAAGCAAGTTTGAGTTGGCTAATGACGTATTCGATGTACTAAATTCTAGAATCCCCAAGGACCATAAAACTCCACTCAGAAGTGGCTATGGACTTAATCTTCACAGCCAAGAAAGTACCCTGAAAAGATTTCTGGACATTATCTCCCAAATAAGGGTTGGAAAAAGAAACAGTCTACTACCTTTTCAGAAGGGATTTCAATTTCAATTAAGTCCTTACTCAGACTTTTTGAGAATCTGAAAGGGCAAGGTATTTCCTACATACTAACATCGCACCCAAACCAGGATTGTTTGGAGAACTTTTTCTCTCGTCTTCATGGGTTGGGAGCTTTTTATAACAACCCACCTCCATTTGAAGTGAGAAATAGAATTACGCTGCTGTAATTATGGGAAAATGCAAATTTGATTCCTTTAACTGGAAGCACAACGGTCGGAGAAGACTTCAATGGCCCATCAACACGTATTATGGAACCGAGTCCAAAGAAAATGTAATGCTCTTTGTCACAAATGAGCTGTGCAATGACATTGTTGACGAGTCTTCAGAGACTGAAATGTTTGTCGAGGACGTCGAAACCAAGTTGGTAAAGGAGGAGAGTTCATGTCAGTCGGTAGGAGGGGAGGATGTCACCCAAGATTCCCTAAAATACTTCGCGGGTTATGTGTCTTTCAAGTGCCGCTCGATTGATGAAACTCTTAGTGCCTCGAAAGAAAACTGTTCACTGCCACAAGAAGAGACCTGTAACTGGATCTCGGTTCTTTCAAAAGGGGGCCTCACACATCCCAGTCATGAGTGGTTAAACAACATAGCCCAGTTCGAAATTACATTTGGTGTGTTTCACAGTCAGACTGTATCCAGATGCAAAAACGTAATGAAAATTCTTATTTCTATTACGTCAAAATTTCCAGTATGCCATGACAAAATAATTTGTCTCTACGTAAGGACCAGGACATTTATTAGGATATGGCATTTAAATTCAAAGAGTAAAGAGCTAGCACTGAGAAAATATGCCAGTAAGAAGGCTAAGCTTTGGGCTGGTTCATAAATTAAGTCTCCTGACACATAAGTTTTAATACCTTAATTTAATTCCATAAATATGTCGCTATGATGCATATTTTCCTATGCCATTTGATCTAAATATTTACTTCATCAGGAAAGAAATTAATCATTTTGAGTTGCATGGCTATATTTCATTCCTTATCGTATTATATGTCATGTATTTGATAGTTGATGTTCTACCTGCTCAGCATGCGACAAAATTTAACGCATTTTCACTCATCCTGTTTTTAAATCTATTGGAATTATCGTTACTTATTGAATCGGACTAAACCAGATTATTATTTGAAGAAAGATTGGGAAGATGTTTCACAGGCACGAGAATTGACAGGCTTGCTGTACTGCGACTGTATACCTTACACGCTATTGTTTATATCGCGTGACGTCATAGTGCTCCAGCCAATGGAAGCTTCAACCGCTGGAGTAGCCTACCTAGTAGTGTAGTTACCTTGAAAGATAACTCTGTACATAACCTCACAACATCAAACAATTGGCACTGGACTTTGGCCAGTAATGTTCCGAAAAACAATCCATGTGCAGTTGTTGGGGAGCTGAATACTATTGTCAGGATGTGTCTGGGAGATAATGTTACACAATATGAAATTGTGAGTCAGTTCCTTACTGACACTTTTTGGGAGGTAATTTGAAAGGAAACCAATGCCTATGGAAAGAAAATCGTTGATTCTGTTGAAAATTATCCAATGAGAAAAAGTAGTGTAACAGAACTTGCTGGTTCCCTATCACTCCAGATGAGCTAAAAGCAAACTTTGCTCTTTGTATATTGATGTCACAGACGAAGAAATCAATGCAACAAAGTTATTCGACTAAAGGAAGTGTTGTGGAGTCCCCTATATTTGGAGAAACAATGCCCTACAAAAGATCTGCAAATATCAAGATATCTACACTACCCCGCAGATTCACAAGCAACAGAAAGGGATAAAGCGAGAAAACTAAGACCAGTAGTTTTCCTTCTCTTGGTCTGATTTCAGAAAGTTGACACTCCTGGTGAATACCGGTAAGTAGTTATTGATGAAAGCCTCGTGAAGTTCTGAGGTAGAATAGGTTATGTCCAATACAATCCTTCCAAAAGGGTACTTTTTTTTTTTTTTTTTGCAAACTGCTTCACGTCGCACCAACACAGATAGGTCTTATGGCGACGATGGGATAGGAAAGGGATAGGAGTGGGAAGGAAGCGGTTGTGGCCTTAATTAAGGTACAGCCCCAGCATTTGCCTGGTGTGAAAATGGGAAACTACGAAAAACCATTTTCAGGGCTTCCGACAGTGGGGTTTGAACCCACTATCTCCCGAATGCAAGCTCACAGCTGCGCGTCCCTAACCGCACAGCCAACTTGCCCGTTGGGCACGATTTGCACTGAAAATCTACAAAGAATGTACTGTAAGCCTAAGTCTGCATATTGTTGGAACTTCAAGTACACAAAATGACAGTTGGTACAGTTCTCCTACATTATTTAGGCTATTGTTGGAGGACGACACTAATGCAATTGGAACAATGCAACCAAAGTAAGTTCATCCCACCTACCTTCAAGTCCACAAGTTTGAAGAAAGGTGAACTCACATTTGCCTCTTCCAATGGTATTTTAACAATAAAATGGATTGACAAAAAGCCTGAGCTCATGACGTCAACAGTACATGCTACACCACACTTCGACGAGGTAGGAAAGAAGTATGGCCAAGGTAAAAAAGGAACTAAAGCCAAACATTGTAGTGGACTACAATTCAGGAAAGGCTGGCTTGGATTTGCATGACCAGCGCTTAGCATCTTACCCTCTCATGCAGAGGTATGTAAGAGAGTACAAGAAAATGTACTTCTAGAGGACATTTTACCTTTACGTTTTACACTAGGGGACGTCCATCTCAAGGTAGCACACCAATGAGACTACAGGGAAGGCACTGGGGGTAATTTTCCTGAGAAGATTGCTCCTACAGCAAGTAAATCAGCCCCATCAAGGAGAAGTAAAGTCTGTTTTGAGCATGGAATCTGGAAGGAATCTTGCTTCGAGTGCAACAAATGCAAAGTTACCCTCCACATGGAAGGATGTTTTAAGGTGTACCATACCTAAAGACTTCAGTAAATTGTAGGAAGTTAGCTAGCTAGTGGCTTTACATCACACCGACACAGATAGGTCTTATGGCGACAATGGCATAGGAAAGACCTAGGAGTTGGAAGGAAGCTGCCGTGGCCTTAATTAACGTGCCTGGTGTGAAAATGGGAAACCACAGAAAACCATCTTCAGGGCTGCCTGCCGACAGTCCGATTCGAACCCACTATCTCCCGGATGCAAGCTCACAGCTGCGCGCTCCTAACCGCACGGCCAACTCGCCCGGTGTAGGAAGTTAAACTATAACAAAAATGTTGTTAGTTTGATGCAGAATGCTTTTGTAACCATTTTTGCATCCATAACTTACAATGTAAAAAAATAATTGCATTCCAAGGTACATTTTTCAAGAAAAATAATTTCATGGCAATGGGTTAAACCATTATGAGGCATAAAAGAATGCTTGTCTTTCTATCCTAATATTTCAACATCTTCACACTTTCTGTTTTCTTTTTTACCACGCTGAGTGGTTCAGACGGTTGAGACGCTGGCCTTCTGACCCCAACTTGGCAGGTTCTATCCTAGCTCAGTCCAGTGGTATTTGAAGGTGCTGAAATACGTCAGCCTCGTGTCAATTGATTTATTGACACAAAAAAGAACTCCTGCGGGATTAAAATCTGGCACATGGGCGTCTCCGAAAATCACAAAAGTAGATAGAGGGATGTACGGCCAATAACATAAATATTCTATCAATTTTAATGATCTGACCGCAAAGTACATAGTTCAATGGAACTAGAAAGCATGGTTTCTTATCTATCTTGAACTAGACAATACTGAATAATGTACCGCTGTACAAGACAGTAACTTTCAAAGATAGCTGAGCAGTGAATTCAATGTGTGCACAGCTTTAGCAGTAACATTTACCATTCAGGCTAGATAGTGAAAAATTAAAGTGCCTTGTTGAAAAATAATAAAGATGGTTTCTTCAGTACAAACAGTATGAGGCTATCTGCTGTAGATAATCAAAAAGAAATTCTGAATTATAATCAAAAACTAAACCAATAACTCACCATCACTTCACTCACCTGACTACTACATCTCAGAATTTAACTCTTCAAGATTTCATTTCAGTAAGTTTCCTAAGCCACATGTGCTTTAAATAATTTATTTCAGTAAGAAAATGAGCATTCCTCAGTGTAGTTTATGTTTCAAAAATTAACAAATAAAACATAACCTATTTAAAACGTGAGTCTTTAATTTTTCAAATGATGTACTGCATAGCTTCAAAATATATTCCTAACTCCATCAAAATGGCATTCTCTCGAATAAAAAATGAAGTGATTTCTGTCAACAAAAAAGGATATGTAAAAATATACACATACTATTTCATTAAAATACTTGTTACATATAAATAAACAATATAAAATAAAAATAAAATGTCATCACAGATTTTCACAAAATATGCTCTAATTACCAACAATGTAAATATAAATGACTGAAGAATAAATGACACATGGAGTAAGAGTTGCCGTTTGTAAGCACAGCCACACAATGATTCTCTGGTATTTGTACTTAATGTTTAAAGCTGAACATCAAAAAGAGATGCAAGTGATTTCCTTAAATTGCTAGTTAGATTATGGTATAAGGAACCGCAGTAAGATTATATCGACCCTAGATAGCCAGTGTCGTAAGCACCAAAAATGTATAATTTTACAGGAGTGAGAAAAAAACACTTTTTGTTCACAAAGTTTTATCTCTTTTTACACATTATGCACTACAACTTTAAAAATGGACCTATGAAATGAATTCTGAAAAATGAATGAATTGTTTCGTTCATTATATTGTTAAAGTACATTTTAGTTCACAAAATTGTACTTAAGACAATTTGTCGGATTGTAAATAGTAACATAATGCCATTATGACATTGCTTATAATACAACGTTTGCAATACTTCGCACCTGTGTAGTTTTATTTACGTCACTTAAAACCTTAACTCTGTAAGATTACAGAGCAGTTTTAGGCTACTTCATACTAGTCAAAATGCACTGTAGTATTACTGTTCTCCTTATCGAACTAGCTACATTGAAAATACCAATACGAAATAATGTATTGTTTGATCAAGATAATTAAGACTAATATTCCTTCAGAAAGGCACGTAACTGATTACAGAGTAAAATACGAACATTTAATTCAAGTTATTAAAATTAATGGACATTCAAATTGATGGACAATACCGAAAAAAGCACCTTGCCTTTAAGTGTCTTTCATGAATAAAGTTAATCTTCTTCATCTGTCTCTAGTAGTGCCTTCAACATTGGATTCTCTGGGGATCATCATGAATTCACTACGGTACACTTCAGGTGTGATGGTCTTACACACCGAGCGAGTTGACCGTGCGGTTAGGGATGTGCAGTTGTGAGCCTGCATTTGGGAGACAGCGGGTTCGAGCCCCACTGTCGGCAGCCCTAAAGATGATTTTGTGTAGTTTCCTATTTCCACACCAAGCAAATGCTGGGTCTGTACCCTAAAGCCACGGCAACTTCCTTCCCATCAAGCCCTTCCCTATCCCATCGTCGCCATAAAACCTATCTGTGTCGGTTCTGATATAGGAAGGTATTCATGGTACATTCTTGATCTGTACAATAGTTGCTGACGTACGTTTGGTTCGGTGGTTCCAAACGCCAATGGAGGTTGGCTTGAGCCCTTTATAACCCAGATTGACCGTTTCATTGGGATTCTTTTGAATTACCACTAGTTTTACATGTAATATTTTGATTGATTCTCCATCAACTGTAGTGGAAGGGAAGATTGATCAGCTGATTTTCCAGTCTTTGAAGTCAGTGTGATGAACAGCAACATTGTATGGTCTAGGTTGGGTTCTTCCCAGACTGAAAACAGTTCGCCATTGTGAAGGAGCCCAGACGATTCTCTTTTGTATGAATTTATCAATGATTTGTTGAACAGACTGAACCTGCAGTCATGCATGCAACAGAAATGTCAATTTTACTCGCATGTTTTGAGATCCTTCAACGATAATGGCTAACATCTGCGTGTTTTTATTCTGACCAGGACAACTATAACAGTAGAGAATACTGTTTTTACTTGGAATGCGACTATCCATGGTGGTTAAATACTTTAACATAGCTGCACAAATTTCATTTGCTCCTCTATTGCCCCGCACCTCATCTTATGTATGGCAGAATCCATTCTGAGTGATACTTTCATACACAGTAAATTTATAAACAGCAATTTTGAGAGGGAGAAAAGGATGCTTTTGCCACAGACAGTGTTGACCACCTTTTGTAAGTCAAAAGAAGCACACACAAAATTATCTTGCTTTGCTTTTTGGTCATTTAAGAAGTTGGTTTTGCAATTTTTTTTTAAGCTTCAAGTGAGTTTTGTATTCTGACTTGTTTTCATCAAGTTTATCTTTACCTAAATACTTCACTTTCTCACATTTCCCATAAGGCAGAATGTCACTGCCATTTTTTAAAATGGTGGATACGATAAAGGCATAGGGCACGTACGATAACTGAACCTATCAGTACAATAATTCTACTGTTCTCTTACGATATTTTGCTGGAAAGAAAGAAGGCAGTTGTTACAATGACATTCATTTATTTCAATTTTTGAGATGTTTGCAGGCATGCTATTCTTACGATACTTTGCCAGTATACGCAGACCACCTTTTCAAGTGTATCAGTGCCTTAACCCCATTTTTCAACAAAGTGATGCTTACAACACTCGGGCTTTCTAGAAACGATATTACATTGTCCACAACACTAACAAATTTTGATCACAATGCGACACTGCATTTGCCATTTATATCCTAGGGAGGAAAAATAGTCTCATGTCTGAAGGAAGCAGAATTTGAAATCCTCTATGATGGAGTTAAGGAATTTTACAGGCACAGCAATCACAAATTCATTTTTAGTTGTGTCACTAATACCAATTTCTTCTTCCTAGCTTGCAACTGTACAGTATTAATTTTAGTTAACAATTACGCAACAATGACTCGGGTACAACGTACTGTACTGTCTAATCGAGAGAGTCATATCATCGATCAGGAATTAATTTTAGTGTGTGACTTACCATAGTATTCATGTATCATCAGGCCATACGCAATTAAAAAGCTGCCATCTTACAATTTATACTGCTGAAGTGAAGGCTATCATTAAACAATTATAACTCAATTTACTAATTTTATGAAATGGAAGATTCTGTGCTTACTGCAGGATACAGGAAATGTCGAAATCAAATATCTGGGTCTTGTAATATAAGTTGTTTCAAAGTATTAAGAAATTAAGGATATACTAAATGATGAACTAATCCAGAAAACACAGTAATCAGTGTTGCAATAACCATTCTTTTCATATTTGAGACAAAATAATGTAGTATGAAAAACTTGTCAGTTTATCTTCAGTCACATACCAGTCACAAAATGTAAAAAAAATTTGAGCACAGTCAGGACATAAATAACATAAAACAGGAAATTGCATCCTGTAACAGAATTTGGAACTGCAATTATATTCTGTTGCTAGAACTGCCAAACCTAAGAGTTGGTTCAGCTATTAAGAGTAAGCAATGGGCAGAGACCTCGAGCTATAAGACTATATAATTGGTTACATAATACCAACCATACTAATTTAAGAGAATCCAAATGCATTTTAATATATGTTAATTTTCATTCCACAAAGAGCAGAACTGGTGGAGCACAGAACATACTGCATAAAAAGGTAGAGAAATAAATCAAAATACAAGATCTGACAGAAATAGCATACAGAGTTAATGCAGTGACAAATGTGATGTACAGATCAATCTAATTAAACAAATAAAAGTCTGCTACAATCAGTGGCATAACTAAAGGTGCACATATGAGAGGAGGGAGAAAGGTGTGTCAGTCACAATGATGCCCCCACCCCTCCAAATTACCTTGAAATATCTTTGTACTTTAATAACAACATTCCTGGCTTAAATTATATATCTAATGCAAATACTATTTTGTACACCATTAAATTACATTTAGAGGTATTTTTCATTTCACAAAGGAGGTAGAAGTTCAAAGTCCCTCAAACCATTCTTTTTTTTTTTTTACATGAATATGCCACTGGCTGTAACTGGTGGATACAGTCATGTAAGCCAGATATAGTGAAATACAGTTTGTCAAAAAATGAACTGGAATCACTGATGGACAAAACCTGTATTAAAACAATCAGCAACTAATGTAAAATGACATAACAATTTTGAAAAAATTGGGCAGTTTGTACTTACTGCACATTACTGAAATTGCTTTACATTTAATAAACAGTATATGTACTTTCTGCATGTTTACGATTTAATGATATACAAATTTTACTGTTCTTCAAATGGCACATGCCCATCATACAAATTCATTTGAAACTCAGAAATGATTCAGTTTGAAAGGAAGGTTGAACCAGAAATGCGTGCAAGTGTAGAATCTAATAACTCAGATGAAAATTATTTGAAACATAAGATGAATACTCCTTTGATTTTGACGGGATAATGATTTAAGTTTGATGAGTAATACGCACACATGAAGCATGGTTTCTCACTAGGTTCAATGAAGCCCCTGTCATTAAGAAGCCACTCATTTCCCTGATTACTATTTTCCTACGTGTAAAATCATGAAGTATATTGCTGATTATTTGGCTTTCTTGCCTTAGAGTATATGGAAGCACTAGCTAGCTGGCCAACCAGGCGAGTTCACCAACAAAGCTAATAAACTAGCCTTATGCAGTGTACAGTATTAACAGGTACAGGGAGAAAGTGTGTAAAAGAAACCAGTAATCACCGCAGAAAGTTGTGGTCCATATACTTCACATCTCTTGTCACACATACTATATATCCTCTTCTCTCCAATCCTATCTGGAATCAGCAGAATGAAACCAGAACTCAATCTCTATTTTGATGATGATGATGATGATGATGATGATTGTTGTTTAAAGGGGCCGAACATGTAAGTCATCGGCCCCTAATGCTACGAAATGAGATGAAATGTGATGACAAATTAAAAGTCCAAAATCCTCCACTGACCAGAATTCAAAACGTGAGGACGAAGAATGAATGGATATGAATTTAAAACAATCAGTGGATCTGACCCGCAATGCCTCACATTCACAGAAACTGACGTATAACAATAGTATTATTGACCAAGGGACTGCTTCTATAGCACAATACTGAATCAATGATGCTTACAGTCTAAAGGGGTCCAAAATCCAAGTCATGGTATTTGTCGTGTTGCAGTACTAATCAGAAATGGTGTAGACTCACTGTATTCCACATATTATGGTACAACTCACAGGTAATGAAATTCGCACATGTAATTCAGACCAATGGTGTTTCGCACCTTGCGGCACCAGTTACGGGCAACACAAAGCTATGGTGTTCATCACATAATGTACTAACCACAAGGGACCCCGCACTATCCTGTGGTGTTCCTCATATAGTGGGTACTAATCATAGGCAAGCCAGAACCAGGGTGTCACTAACCCATGGTGTCGCTCATATAGTGGTACTAATCACAGGTACTGTAAAAGCCAGCAACGCACTCTGTTGCTACCAATCACAAACCTATTTTGTACCTAACATAGTGGTACTACACGCAAGTAAAAGCGACCCATGGTGTTCCCCGCGTGGTGGTACTAATTACAGGTAGTCTCATGGTTCTAATTCGATCATCCCTTGGTTGCCTCTTTTAATCGCCTCTTACGACAGGGAGGGGATACCATGGGTGTATTCGTCTGTGGCCCCCACCCACGGGGTTAATCTCTATTTTGTTAACACTTGAAAGAGTGGAGGAAGTTTGGTCAATGAATTTCTACAAGTATTGTTCAAACCAGTAGTTACAAGGTTGCTTTCCTGTAGTGCAAATTTGTTCACTCACAGAAACCAGTGTCATTGCCAATGTGTTTTACATATGTTTGTAACAGTCCAAAACATGTTCTATAATGGTGGAAATCAGTGCTAAGTATTCTCCAGAATACTAACTTTTCAAGTCTTCCATCAGAAAAACTTTGAGCTTACGCAGGCCATTTCCGCCTCTGAACATTCAATTGTAACAGTAACAGCCCAAAATATGTTTTATACTGGTGGAAACTCAGTGTTACTGTTCTTCAGGAAACTAACTTTTCAAGTCATCAAAGAGAAGTTATTTGTTGGGAAGTGATTGCATTTTTAGTTATGCAGAACCAACTTTCCACAGCAAGTTTCATTCTGAGGTTACTATGAATTTATATTATTTAAAATCAATTGCCAAGCTGAGTAGCTCAGACGGTAGAGCACTGGCCTTGCGAGCCCAACTTGGCAGGTTACGTCCTGGCTCAGTCTGGTGGTATTTGAAGCTGCTGAAATATGTCAGCCTTGTGTCAGTAGATTTACTGTCACATAAAAGAACTCTGAGGGATAAAGTTTGGCCTCTCCGAAAATAATAAAAATGTACTCAGTGCAATGTAAAAATCAATGATTTATTCTTGGGCCTATTCACTAGTAAAAGCTTCATTCATTTTACCTACTACTACCATCAGTTTGTAGTACTTGTTATAAATGGGTGGTTGTAATGGTATGTTCTGTGTTGTACTAGTCGAAACCAACTCGTTCAACATAAATCTAGTTTAAGCACGTTTTAAATGCTTTAAATAAGTACAGTCGAACTAAAGGAAGCTCTACAAACTAAAATGATCGCTGCATGCTTGGAATATCTTTTTTAACAATACTTCTTGATTTAACATTAACTGCATGCAAATCATTCCAGCAATAACAAAAAGATCTCGACAATGTTGTGAGATGGACAGTAGACAATGGTATGATGGTAAACAAGATGAAAAGTCAGATTGTAAGTTTCACCAAGAGGAACAGTCCTCTCAGTTTTAATTCTTGTGTACAAGGGGTGAAAGTGCCACATAGGGATCACTATAAGTACTTAGGTGTTAATATAAGCAAGGATCTTCAGGGTAATATGGGCGATTTCCAACAAAAGAGTAGTGTCTGTTATGATAACGTTGCAAATTTGGGGCTGGGAAGTCTTGGAGCAGGGGAGCAGAGGGAGACGAGCTGCTCGACTGACCAGGATGTTCTGAGCTGTAAGTGGAGAAATGGCATGGAATGGCATTAGTAAACGAATAAGCTTGATTGGAACTTTTAAAGATAACAAAGATCATAACATGGAGATAAATCTGAAATTCAAGAGGACAAATTGAGCTAATTATTAATTTATAAGAAGAGGAATATGGAATGGAATAATTTATCAAGGGAAATATTAGTTAAATTTCCAAATTCTTCTAAATCGTTTAAGAAAAGACTAGGTAAAGAACTGACAGAGAATCTGCCAACAGGGTGACAATCCTAAATGCAGCTCAATGATGACAGACTGATTGAGGAGAGTTATTTGCTTTCATGTCACACCGACACAGATAGGTCGTATGGCGACGATGAGGCAGGAAGGGGCTAGGAGTGGGAAGGAAGCGCCCGTGGCCTTAATTAAGGTGCAGCCCCAGCATTTGCCTGGAGTGATTGAGGAAAGAATGAGCTAACCAACTTATTACAACTTCTTAGTCAAAAGGTACTCTATCATCTAAAGTATGTTTGTAAATTTCTTACTTCAAAGGATGGAAATAGGAATATTCATGAAGTGAAAGTTATCAGGCGTAATTAGTACCCTTGCTGTGTTGTTAGGAGGGCAGAACTCCGATGAGAAAATTCTGCGAGTTTTGGCCATGTTGGTTTCCCTTCTTAAACTAATTTGTGTGAGGAAAATATACATCAACTTTCAAACATAAGAAAAGGGTTGAATTTTGGCTACCATGAATTTAACATAAACTGTCAAAAAAAAGCAACAAAGTAGATTGTAAATTTACGGGAGAAAATGGGAGATGCCATGGGATCATCAGTGTTCCAGGCAGTCCAACCACAGGGAAATGACCTCTAAATTCAAAACTTCCATATGCATTTGCCGACATTCTAACTGCGGTTGCCTGGGAGAAAAGCCAATGACAATTCTACTTGGTAATCTGCCCCCATCAATAGCCAGTCATATTATCACAAATGAAAATTTAGAAAATTAAGATCAAAGAGGAACAAATTACAGAATTGTCTACTCAAGTTTCTTTTACAGGTAGTCCAGATACAAAATATTTTACACCGTTCCAGATGCTTCACTGAAGGGTTTATGTCATGTGAGGGAGTTCAAAATGAAGGGTAGTAATGAATAATAATAATAATCATGTTTTACATCCTCCCAACTGCTTTGACGGTATTCGGACATATCGAGGTGCCGGAATTTTGTCCTGCAGGAGTTCATTTGCGTGCCAGGAAATCTACCGATATGAGGCTGACATATTTTAGCACCTTCAAATACCATCAGACTGAACCAGGATCGAGCCTGCCATGTTCGGGTCAGAAGGCCAGCGTCTCAAACATCTGAGCCACTCAGCCCAGTAGTAATGAAGAACCTAAAGCGAATGCCTATCAGTGTAACAAAATTACCTGGTTCAGCCACTCTGTTTCTGAAGCCCTTTGCCAACCCCTGGGGAAATATTTAGAAAGAAAATTATAATAAAGATATTTTTGTAGCAGGACTGATGTAGACTTTCAATGATTCTGTAGTTATAAACCATCTGGTGGCCAACACTTGGATATGTGCAGTTAAATTTCAATGTATAGCGATTACTGGTTACAGTACTTGTTCTTTACGTCTTCATTGTGGCTTGAGAACATAGTAAAGATGCTACCAACAAAGTCTAATAAAAATTCAGACATAATTACAAGAGTGAATTCCTATTTTTCACACAGAGAGAACTATATTTGAAGTAAAATGCTTGCTGTGCAAGTAAGTTTTCAGTGTCAAAATTGCCACGTTTGCACCCATGAGTTGTAACTTATGTGTCATTAGACAACAACAACAATAATAATAATAGTAATAATAATAATAATAATAATAATAATAATAATAATAATAATAATAATAATAATAATAATAATGTTATTGGCATTACGTCCCACCAACTACTTTTATGGTTTTTGGAGATGCTGAGGTGCTAGAATTTTGTCCCACAGGAGTTATTTCACATGCCAGTAAATCTACCGACATGAGGCTCACGTATTTGAGCACTTCAAACACCACCCGAGTGGATCGAACCTGCCAAGTTGGGGTCAGAAGGCCAGCGCCTCAACCATCTGAGCCACTCTGCTGGGTGTCATTAGACACTCATTCAATTTTGCAGAGGAAGAACACTGAGATAGAAAGAACATGCAAGAATATTGCTGCCGAAGAAAATCTGGCCAGAGTCCAAGAAAAGAGAAGCAAGAAAGCATCAATAAATTCATAAAGGACAAAGAGAGTAATATGGACATCAGCAAAAACTGAAAAGCACATCAGAGAACAATTTCATGATTTGTTAAACATAAGAGCATGCAGTAATCAAACAAATAAATACATTCATAGGAGGAGTTGCAATAGACCTTGTTATGCGATAGGTGGAACTGGCAGTTTCAAAAAACAGAAGTGCAGAAAATTGTGGGAAAAGATGTGGTTGCAGTAGAAATGATGAAGACAGCTAGACCTTTGGGATCGCAGTGGACATACAGATTACCAAATAGTACCCAGGAAGACAAACAGGACCTAGGAGATTGCCAAACGGAATATTTTTCTTTTACATTTCACCGACACAGATAGGTCTTATAGCGACGATGGGATAAGAAAGGGCTAGGAGTGAGAAGGAAGCGGTCGTGGCCTTAATTACGGTACATTCCCAGCATTTGCTTGGTGTGAAAATGGGAAACCATGGATAACCATCTTCAGGGCTGCCAACAGTGGGATTCGAACCCAGTATCTCCTGAATGCAAGCTCACAACTGCGTGCCCTTAACCACATGGCCAACTCGCTCAGTCAAAATGAAATTATAATACCTGATTTGAATAAAGAGGATGAGATTGCATTTATTATTAAAGAAGAATCAGAATTATACATAGGTTGGTTTTTACGTTTTGGCAACCATGCTTCAGCACAGCTGTGCAATGGTACAGGACTCTGTCATTCTTATCAAAGACTGCTGACCAGCACCCCCCCCCCCCCCCTCAGAGCACATGACCTCACACTTCCCCTTCCATGACCATTCAGTGTCCAGGTGAAAATGAGCAGTTGTGAACAAGCGCTCGTGAAAGACAGTCGCCATGTTTTCCAAGCATGAACAGAGAAGCTGGTTAAAAATTCAGTGTGCTAGAGGTTGCACGGCATGATAGTGTCACCAAGGACTGAGAGATGCATGCGGTGCAGCTGTGTTACCTTACAGAACGGTAGCCAAGGTGGGTTGCAGCCTTTCAACAGGGACACAAATGTATGCCTCGAATTGGTCACCCACCAGTAAGTGATGAACATGTACACACTGCGTCCGCGTTAATGGAGAGGGATCAGAACATTACAATTCGCGAATTAGCAGAAGATACAGGACTGGCGCATTCAACTGTGCTTCGCATCCTGAAGGTCCGCCTGAACTTGTGGAAAATTGCGTCAAAAATGGGCTCCACATGAGTTCACGGACATGTAGAAATGGCTGTGATATGACTCTTCTTGTACGTACTTGTAGCGCTATGAGCACGAAGGGGAGGACTTCTTACGGTGCATCATTGCCACTGATGAGACCTGGGCCAAATCTTATGAACCACAACTGAAACACCAATTGAACAAGTGGCATCAACACGGGTTACCAAGAAGATCAGTTTGGCAGACCTCACAAATGTGAAGGCAATGCTGATGTTTGCCTATGATTTGGATGGTGCGATCTAACACATGCCATTCTCTACACTGCAGAGCCGGGCTGAGTGGCTCAGACGGTTACGGCGCTGGCCTTCTAACCCCAACTTGGCAGGTTCGATCCTGGCTCAGTCCGGTGGTATTTGAAGGTGCTCAAATACGACAGCCCCGTGTCGGTAGATTTACTGGCACGTAAAAGAACTCCTGCGGGACTAAATTCCAGCACCTCGGCGTCTCCAAAGACCTTAAAAAAGTAGTTAGTGGGACGTAAAACAAATAATATTAATTAACTACACTGCAGACCATTAATGTGGCATTCTACTGTTCATATTTGTGAAATTATCTGCGAGTAGCTCTGAGAAGAAAACAGCGACACTTCATGGAAAACCCACCCATCGTTCTGCACGACAATGATAGGCCACACACAGCAGGAGTTGTGCCAGAATTGTTCAATTGCTGAGGCTGGGAAGTGCTCTATCACCCCCCATACTTGCCAGATTTAAGTCCCTGTGACTTTGATCTAATCCTCAAGATGAAGGAGCCACTATGCAGAAAGCACATCCATACAACTGAAGATACAGGCCACTGACCGCTCTCTGCACACCATCGACAGACTGGGCAGCACCAATGGGATCCAATAGGTTCCACATCGCTGGGAACACATTGTACACAATGCTGGTGACTATAGCGAAGGCCTATGAAACTTAGAACCAAGTATGTATGCTATGTATCAATAAATAAAATAGTTGCCAAAACTTAAAAACCAAACCTTGTATTCCACGTTGCCAAGATAATAGAATGAATACTGAAAAACTGTCACTATGAGAAGAACTGTTTGGTTCTAGAAGTATAGTTCAACAGTGAAGCCCATTTTCATTGAGACAAAATATTGAAAACAATGAGTCTACGGAAAGGATATGATAAGGAAATTTATTGATTGAGAGGAGACCTATGACAAGCGATCCAGAAAAGGGAATGTTTGGTACAAGAAAGTACAGGAGGGAAAAAAAAATACACAATATAAATGGTGGGAGCCATGTATTTTAAAGGCCAATATTCATTAGTTTCTGTTAAGGTCAAACACTATGATCATCAGGCCATTTTTAATCCTGGGATTGTCAAGACACTAAAGAGTCACTGTAACTTCTATGGTTTATGTATACACACTGCAAACAAATTTTAAAAAATCAAGGATGCAATGCAATAATAAAGTTACAGAATATTGTTTATTACATCACAGAGGAACACAATCTGGAATGTAAATTTCTACAAACTCAAATGTTTTTCTTCCAGTATTTGATGAAAATAAACAGTAATAATGAAAAGGTAACAATCTCTTCCTTTTTTTTTTTAAGTGCAGGTTGTCCCATCTTCACTGTGCCTTAGTACCATGTATGGCCTCCTCTGACATGGTTAAGCTCTCTTACACCCTGTGCCATGCTTGCAATCAGTACACAGATATCATCCGAGGAATCCCATTCCATCTGGACAAATCTAATGAGGTCTAGGAGTGTCTGTGGAGGTTGTGGACTATCAAAAACAGCCATTTTCAAGCTATCCCAGGCAAGCTCAATGCAGTTCATGACCAGTGAATTTGCTTCGTAAATCCCCTATTCCTAGTAAATACTCCCTCCTCGGTAACACATTCCAAACTCCAACAGAACAAAACGACTTAGGAGTGTTTTTTGACAGTAAATTGTTATTTGTCCCTCATATACAAAAGATAACCTCATGAGCAATGTCACTTCTCGGTTTATTGTATAGATTTTCCGACATCACCAATATCCACGCTCTGAGAGCCTACTATGTATCTTGCATCCTACCGATTACTGAATTTATCTCTCCCATTTGGTCTATCTCTTCACCCACTAATGTGAATCACATTGACCGCATGCAGTCATTCTTCTGTGCCATTGTTAGAGCCAGAGTATCAGATTGTCGAAACTTGAGCAGAGCAGTAATCAGATACTGGATAAGTTAAACCTTTGCCCATTATCTAGTCGCAGGAAAGTAGCAGACCTTAGATTCCTATATAACGCTGTTAACGGTTTATTTTGTTCTTCTGAACCTGCATCCTTCTTTTCCCTACTTGTTCCAACTCTCAAAACCTTCATATTCCTCATTTCTGCCTCTCTTTTGTTCAAAGAACTTTATAATTCCGCATACCAACCCTCCTTAACTCTTTATCTCCTGACAGGAACTTGGGCGGTTTTTTCTTCGTGTGCCTCTTTTAATCGATTCTTCCTTAACTTACCGTAGTTCATTTTCTTCATATTCCTTTTCGATCTTCTCATTGCTGTCCCCTCTTTTGTACATAATGTAATATTTATTTATTTTTTTACTGTACTATACTGTTACTTGTGTGTTATATCTGTACTTATCTTACTGTGCCTAGCTATGAGTTGTTCTCTTCATTTTACGTTCAATGTTTAATTTTCCTCGTTTCTTTTGCCTGTATGTTTTGCTGTTAATTGTTGTGTATCTACAGTTATTTTGTTTGTTTTTGTCATTCAGTTTCTCGCTGTTTTGGTTTCCCAAATAAATAAATATGGTTGATAACCACCTCTCCCGTTTAGTTCCTTATTGATGCACCTCAATGAGGGCGAGCATTGTTTCCGACAAAAAGAAACGTTGCCAAGATAATAGAATAAATTCAGCACCATATTCATCCCTAAAGGGTTATACAAACGGTCTAAGAATTTCATCAATGCACCACCACAGTACAGTTAACGTTCATCGAACGTTTGCCTAATCGAATAAACATTTTTAAAATGATATTTAACATACACAGTGGCGTATGCTGGGATCAAGACGTGGGCTACCACTAGACTTAGGTTACCCCTTTTCGATTGTTGGTTTAGTGAACGTCAAGTCTTCAGCGTTTTGAGCTGCAGTCAATAGCCAATGGAGAAGCCTGTTGTGTTGTGAAGGCTGCTTCACAAGCTACTGCCCTGGCCTCTGCTACTGCCAATGCTCAATCCCTGATCAGTGGAGATGGTAGCCTAAGGTTTAGCAGATTAAATTCCGGTTTTGTGGCTAAATTAATAGAATGCTTGCCTTTGGTCCGATGGGCCCAGATCAATTTTCAGAATCACCCCTTCATACTGTTAATTCCCATGGCTTGGAGACTAGGTGTTTATGACGTCTTCACCATTCATTTTATCCTAATTAGGACACCACCAAGCCTATAAAAAAACCATGAACCATCATTATTATTAGTAAATACAAATGTTGAATTTTTTACAGCGGTCGTACCCATCATTCACTGGTTAATTAGCATTCTCGGGAGATCAGTGGTGGTGTCCGACCCATGATCACGGGTTCGATTCCAACCAACGAAAGAGAACCTGAAAGATTGCATTCCATTTTAGCATATCTATCTATAAAAGAAAATTATATTACTCGTATAACAGCAGCCCTGTTGTGTCTTCCTACAAGGATGCAGAAGTAAATGGAAGTGAAATACCATCACTCTGTTATCTATATGCCAGAACTATGAGGTGAGGAAGTATATACGATGAGTAACGCATGGTTGATAGTTAGCAGTGGCGATCTGACAGAACGAAGCCTAGCTCACCTATCTTTCCCAGTCCCCACTCCTATATGATACACAGCAGCAAGCCGCAAGGGGCGAGGGGCGAGTAGAGGGGAGAGGGACGAGTGTCTGGGCTGCGATATCAGTCTCCGATGCCTTACTCTCAGAAATACGTGCGACGTTCTTTCTCACCACTTTCAAGTTTTGTAAATGGAAAAATGTGTCATATCATTACATTATAACGTTCTTTAGACTTCCATCATTCTCAACTGAGGTTTGGGCTTCACCGATAGCCTTGGTAGCCCTTGGTATATGCCACTGAACATACAGTAAAGTTGGCAGATTAGAATATTAAAAGTCGTTATACGTGAGGGAAAATCAGATTACAGCACCAATTTTTGATAAAAACAGTTCCTCATAGAATATATGTTAACGACCTGTGTAGAATGTTCGAGTTTGCCTTGATAGTATCTAGAGTTTAGTAACTAACGTCTTGTGTGGATACAGTAAATTAAATTATATTAGTATATGTGTCACGTAATAATGATTTTATATTCTAGTCTTTGTATTTTAAATATACAGAACTTTTGCTCATTGAGCATGTATGGGACATTATGGGACGAAAAATCTAGCATCGTTCAATACCTGCATTAACCGTTGCCGATTTGACTGTCCAAGCGCAACAGGCAACAAGGAACTCCATCCCACAAACTGATATACGGCACCTGTATGACATAGTGCATGCATGTGTGCATGCTTGCATTCAAAATCGTGGTGACTACAGCAGTTATTAAAGTACCACCATGTCACATATCTTCTCGCACATACTTGAACCAGCGACCTGGAAACTTTAATCAAATAGATATGTTGCCTAGACAATTGCTTACCCTGAATTCCATTCCTCTAAACTAATGTCCTCTTGGTGTTGGGATTTTGTTTTCCGGCGGTGTATCTGCTATGGAATAAAGATATACCAGTGACAGGATGCTATATAATTATATATATCTCAGGACATACAGCCAAGATCCAGACAGTGACAAAGGAAGATTAAATGGTATACAGCATGTAACTATTCTATTTGTACAGGCTGTTTGCTTTAGCACCTCAACGCACTGCCAGAAAATAATAAACTGAAAAGGATTTTATTCACTGAACATATATTTAACAAAGCCTTCAGGAAGCATATATCAACTATATCGGTTTACAACCATGTTAACATACAGCTTCTATAAAGAAAAGCATGCACATAATCTGGTATCTTTCCTATTCGTACAAGCAAATTGAACACTTGAAGTAAACAAAAAATAAGGGTTTCCCGGAACATGTTAGTATCTAGTGGAATGTCCCCTAGCCTTTATAACTGCCTGACATAGTCGCTACACAGAATACACTAACTTTTTCCACATGTCTGGGCTGATTTTCTGCCATTCCTGGAGAATCACACTTTTTTGGCCTACAGATATTCCGCTTCAACATAGCCCAGAGATGTTCAATGGGATTTAAATCTGGAGACTGGGGAAGCGTTCTAAGCTGCTTAGGAATGTTCCAGATCAACCATGTCTTATTAATGTCAGTAGTGTATTTTGAGACATTATCATGCTGGAGCATATAAACACATGGCATCTCCATTTTTTCGGCACTCTGCTTCACATTTTCCCTCAGGATTGCATTATCAACCTCCTTGTTCATTATTCCGTCAATGAAATGTATGTTACCCACACCTCTGACTGACATACAGCCCTAAAGCATTACAGACCCACCACCGTATTTTACAGTTTGGAGTGTATTTGCCACACCAATGTTCGTACCAATTTTTCTCCATATTCTGTGGATGCCATTTGAATCAAAAAGGTTATTTTCATCTCATCAGACCATATAACATCATTCCAGAATTCATTATCCTTATTTATATGCTCCTTAGCGAAAGTCAGTCTAAGCCATCTGATTTTTCTACTTATATATGACCTTTTCCGAAGGATTCCTCTATAGTACCCATGCCGATATGGGATCCGGCTGATAGTGGAGTTGCTGATCTTCTTTTCAGTTCATTCCTTCGCGAGTTGCCTCAATACTGGTGCACTTAATTCAGAATCTGACTTGATCAGCCAAACAACAAACTGTTTTTTTCCTTTCAGTTAAACACTTTCTCCTGGGTTTCCTTGGAGTGTTGTTAAAAGTATCTTTGTAATTAAATTTATCAACCATATATTCTTAAGCTCTGTACTTAACTCTGTACTCCTACTCATGTCCACCACAGATACACTAGGAAGGAGACTAACACTTGACCAGCCGTATGCCGTCACTGAGACTTTTCCATGCATCGCAAAAAAAAAAAAAGGATGCGTATTATCCTGTCCATGTGAACAAATACAGCTGGTACACCCGTTTGTCGATGCCAGCACATTCACATCAAATCTTCCTGCCTGTATGTAAGTATGGTTTTGACTAACGAATTATCATTGACAAACCATGTTTTTACCAGCAATGTACCTTTTATTTCAGTTTTTCAATCGTTAATGTGAATATACAAGACTTGATAAGAAATTGAAGCCTGTACAAACAACAGAGCCACATACTGTACATGCAGAGTAAATGAACTTTCAGCAAAGTATGTTACTGAAAGCAGGGAGGCAGTGATAAATGAAGGAATATAGAATGGTGGACAAGTTAAGTGATATATTGCAATATGATGATGTTAAAGCATCATTATGCACTGTACCTGGACCGGAATGTGGTATGGATGAAGAGTGGTAAAGAGCTGGAATAAGATCAAGCTTCTCTTCCTTCAATTGACTATGTCTCCATAAGGGGAAATAATCATAATGATTCATTTAAGTCCATTTATTTCAGGAAGTCACTTTTCCTTTTAGGCATGGAGAGAGAGATTAAGCAGAAAGAATACAAAATAAATAATAACAGGACACATACTGCAGAATTAAAATTAAAATTACTGACATAAAGGTTATCAAACACCGTTGTCATATACTGCCATATATTTAAGCTAATAAAATGGAAATGTACATATTTCAGGCACCAAAGACCTTGAACTCAATCAATCAATCAATCAATCAATCAATCAATCAATCAATCAATCAATCAATCAATCAATCAATCAATCAATCAATCAATAACCATATATCTAATGGCAGCCCTAAGGAAAGGAAATAAGGCAAGCAAGCTTCAAGTTTTATGAGACTGTTCATCTTATTATCACAGCCATGATACCTCCAGTTTTACGTGGAATCTGACCACAGGGGCATGATTTTTCATTTAAAAGATCTTGCGTACATTGCCTGGGATTTAAACTGTGGACATCTTGGTGGGCGATGTCTCTTAGCTATCATGCCTCGTCCACTTCATGGAAGAGATTGTCATGAGCGGCTTTCGAAGAGGCCAGGACAACAACTTTCACCTGTCCCTTTCTCCTCCAAGACACCATTTGGAGGTGGGTCAATCAGTGTGAGGAGACATTATTTTGTCTTCATGCATGCACTAAGCTTGTCAATGTCCCCAGGGTCAATGATAGTGGACTCAATGCACAGTGGTACATTGGAGAGATGTAGATCATGTGAGGTCATTAGTACCATTTGTCAAAGGAATATTCATGCTTATGAGTAATGGCAAACTGCAAATTGCATATTACTGTACTTGACTGGCTTCCTTAGTGCAGTCAGGGTACAAATCTCGGACTAGCAGGCATACAATCCTAATCCTGTAGAGTACAACGGGAGGCATACTGACGAAGTGTTCTATATCATAACATCAATTCCCTGGAACTGCTGAGTGAATAGTGGTACGTCATTCCTCTGGAATCAATCCTGTGTAGCATAGTCCAACACCTGCAAACTATCACTTAAGTCAGAGGAAGGCAAGTGTTTGTGTGGAAGTGTTAACTATATGTTCAACAGGAAAAAATAAAAATAGAAAAAAGCATCGGAGGCAAAAAGGAATCACTAAGAATTCGTTAACATTGTTAAAACCATTCAAATGATCAAAACAGTGATTTTTAAAGAAATATGTATGTAAATAAAAGATTTTCTTCTTATCTCATAACGTTTTTAAAGTAACAAATATATAATTTGTCATGAAAATATGTTTATCTTTCATTTCTTTGAGAAAAGGAGTTTTTTTAAGTATTTGGAGGTGATCCACGTCATTTGCTGGACAGTGAATGTAATGAACACACAGATTTACCAACCAAATTTTTAAGTGATTTAGATAACAATATTACAAATGTTGATCTTTTCCGATAGTGCCTATGTTGTCCTAATCATTAATAATTCATTAATGTACACAAAATCACATCCATATTCCACTACAAACAGAATATTATGCAATATACTGGAATTATTATCAAATACACTATAGAGAATACGTGACACTTTGCGAGATATTGCGAGACAGTGATTGCCAGCGCACCCAGAGGGTCTGCCTTGAAACTGAGTGTAGTAGTAATACCGATCAGCTGATGTAGTGTGAAATTTTGTTCTTGGATTTGCGTTAAGAAGAAGATTTTCGTGAAAATTTAAGTTTCCAGTGGCCAAAAGGTTTTGGAATTACAATCATACAAGTATTGAACCATGTTTCATAACGTTTGTGCTTTTTTTAGCTGCAATAACTGTGAACTTGTTCAGCTATGGAAACCTTTATTCTGCTTTCCTCAAGACAAAACTTGTAAGTAAGTTCCAGTATTGTAAATTATTAGTGTACACATCACATTAGGTTTAACATTTAGTTGTCAAGATGTATTCTTATCTTAGATTAATTGCATGAAGAAAATTAAAAGAAGATACATTAAAAAAATATTATTCTACTTCTACCGCTTTTCCCACATCTGTGGGGTCACGGGTGCAAGCTGTGTCACACATGTGGATCTGGCCCTATTTTACAACTGGATGCCCTTTCTGACGCCAACCCTATATGGATGAATGTAATCACTAGACCTTGGATTTTAGGGAAAGACCTATTTTGTTCTTGGAGAGAAAACTTAAAATGAAGTAGTATTTACACATTTCATGTATTTATAAGCTGAGAAACGGTGGTCCTATAGCACCTAAAAATGCCTGAACTGACGTTAGAACCTATATTTGTCTACATTATTCCTTTAATTCATATTTTTATCCCTAAATCAGTTAAAATGCTATTAACATATTCCTATAAAATAAAATACTTGCTGACTCATTTTTCAGTATCTTAAACAAAATATTACAATCGGAAAGCTGTAAAAACCACACTACCCAGAAAGCCTTATGGACCTCCTGCAGCGAATGGTCCCGTAGTCTGTCACTAGGCAGGAGACAGTATCCACTGACCTGCTGGGGAAAAAAAAAAAGATAAAACACCTCCATTTCATTCCGTGAGAACAGTTCGGTATTCCCATTTTGTTCAGTGTGTGAATTATGCTGAAAGTGTCAGGTTCCAGGTTGTCCTCAATTAAAAAGTGGTTACAGGAGCTTCCCCATTTCACGTTGGATGGTAAAATTCTCAGATGTTTGAAGCAAAGAGGTGAGTGAAACATGATTTGTATGTCCCCCTAACGAGTTATTTTCAGTTTAGCAAAATAAACATGGTATTTTAATTTATGCCTATTAAAATACGTAAAATTGAAGCTGCCTAAAAATATTTTAGAACCTATTTGAGGGTCTACTTTAGGCAGCTGAATAACATTTTAACATCTAAATATCCGATGTCTAGTAATCACTATTGCATGTTTCTGTGGTGGTTGGAAGTGTAGTGTGTTGTTTGAATATGAGGAGAAAAGTGTTGGAACAAACACAAACACAAACACCCAGTCCCTGGTGGTTGGAAGTGTAGTGTGTTGTTTGAATATGAGGAGAAAAGTGTTGGAACAAACACAAACACCCAGTCCCCAAGCCAGAAGAATTAATTAGACGCAATTAAAATCCCCGATCCCACCAGGAATCGGATGTGGGACCTTGTGAAGAGAAGGCCTCAACATATAACTATTCAGCCAAGGATTCAGACAAAATTAAATCATTGAGTTTCATTATTTCTCTCCATATAAACATTCAACTTTCGTTGTAGAACAAAGCAGAAATAATTATTTAGTTTCATTTTTAAAATCCATTTTAATGTGCAACTGTTGTAGTTTCCATCTTGCCGCCAGGTGCTTCAATGTCAACATGTCTCTCAGTTTAGTATGGGAGAATACGGAAGTGTCCAGTATTGTCTATAGTGTATTTGTTATTATTACATCTAAATAGGATATTATGCCCTAAATCTTGCAATATGTTAAATTTGGTATTTTATTATTGTCATTAGTCTTGTATTATTTTGCAATTTAGAAACTATACCTGTTAAAGGATTTAAAAGTAGCATTATTTTATGATAATGAATTATATATATATATGTATGTGTTGCAATAAATTGGCTGATTTGAAGTGCCTTTCAGATTCATGCATGCTTCAGAAAAATGGTATGTTTAAAAAAGTGCATTGCAATTGATGTGAAAGAAGTGAATGTCAAATTTGGAGGATTTTTTAAATTCGCTTAAATATTGCACAGACACAGATAGGTCTTATGGCGACAATGGAATGGGAAAGAGTTAGGAGTAGGAAAGAAATGGTGGTGGCCACAACTAAGATACAGCCCCAGCATTTGCCTGATGTAAAAATGGGAAACCACGGAAAACTATCTTCAGGGCTGCCGACAGTGGGGTTCCAACCCATCATCTCCTGAATAAAATGGTGGGCAATTGTATATCAATCACATTCAAACTAGTTTCTTTCTTTGCTATTTGTTTTACATCGCACTGACATGGACAGGTATTCTGGTGACGGTGGGATAGGAAAGGGCTAGAACTGGGAAGGAAGCGACCACTGCCTTAATTAAGTTACAGCCCCAGCATTTGTCTGGTATGAAAATGGGAAATCAGGAAAACCATATTCAGGGCTGCCAACATCATCAACAATCTCCCGAAGATAACCTCACAGCTGCATGCCTGAAACCACATGGCCAACTTGCTTGGTACGGTATGTTTACAAGAAGCTGAAGGTGAAACTGAGAAAGCACATTTCAGGAAGTGCCTATTCATGGAATATTACACATTAAACGAGTAAAGCCATCACTGTACAGACCATGAAGGACCCTGTAAGAGTAGAAGGTAATGAACCTCAGCACTAAATAGGACAGAGACTGAGTGAGTTGGCCGTGCGGTTAAGGTCGCACAGCTATGAGCTTGCACACTGGAGATAGTGGGTTCAAACCCCACTGTCGGCAGGCCTGTAGATGGTTTTCTGTAGTTTCCCTTTTTCACACCAGGCAAATGCTCTACCTTAATTAAGGTCATGCCCACTTCCTTCCCTATCCCATCGTCACCATAAGACCTGTGTGTGTCTGTGTGATGTAAAGCAAATCACTTTTTTTTTTTTTTTTTTTAAAGGTAGAGTGGTTAACTCCTTGTCAAGTGCTATTTCCCCAGAAATTAACTTGGTACCATCTGGTAGGAGCTGCGTAACCAAAGCAGTAAAGGCACACTCTGTTTAACTGGAAGAAGTATGCAGGGTTCATTCCCTGTCAGGAAGTTCAAAAATTTAAGAAACAAGATATCCACTTCTGGAGCAGCACATGGTGCTGAGGTTCTTTCAGCCTACAGTGTAAGCGAGTATTGCCAAGGTTTCGGTTAGAAGAAGCCTTTTACCTTCCACTCCTCCAAGGACCTTCATGGTCTGTACAGAAATGGCTTTGCTTTATTGATGTCTGACTAGCTCAGAAAGAAAGAGAATAGTTTTAAATGTGGTGTTACAGAAAAATGCTGAAGGTGAGATGGACAGATCGAATCACGAATGAAGGGATACTGAATCGAATTGGTGAGAGGAGATCGATTTGTCGAAATTTGAAGAGAAGAAGAGATAGGATGATAAGACACTTCTTAAGACACCCAGGACTTATTCAGTTGGTTTTTGAAGGAAGTGTAGGTGGTAAGAACGGTAGGAGTTGACCAAGGTCTGAATATGACAAGCAGATTAGAGCAAATGAAGGATGCAATAGTTACATAGAAATAAAAGGTTAGCACAGGATAGGGTGGCATGGAGGGCTGCATCAAACCAGTCTATGTACTGATGACTCAAAAAAATCCACCACTGTAGATAGAGTAAAACATGAGACCACGTGCATTTCCAGAATTAGAAATCTTGTTTCTAAGTTTCTTTTTAACTTTCTAATACAAAGGAAATCCACAATCTTCTGGGTGAATGGACAATGCCTTTATCACCTCAGCTAGCCAGTCCCCCTTACTAGACATAACACTAGTAAAATTACCTGGGTCAATCTAAAGTGCAATGTGGATTATTTTTTTTATAAATGTTTCCTGTACTGAAAGGGTGCACAATTTTATCAATTTTTGTAATCCTGAAGGTACCAAATACAAGATATGACTTTCGTATTGAAATACATAACAAGCCCCGTGGTGTACAGGTAGAGTGCCTGCCCCTTACCTGGAGGCGCCGGGTTCGATTCCCGGCCAGGCCAGAGAGATGCACGTGGTTCTGGGGGCTGGTTCAAGGTCCAAACAGCCTGCATAATTAAAATCGAGGAGCTATCTAATGGTGAGATAGCAGCCCCAATCTAGAAAGCCAAGAATAACGGCCGAGAGGATTAGTCATGCTGATCACACGACACCTCGTAATACGCAGGCCTTCGGGCTGAGCAGTTATCGCTTGGTATGCCAAGGCCCCTCAAGACTGTTACGCCATGAGGTATAGAAATACATAATAGCTGTCAATCAGGTGAGCAGCAGGAAGAATCTTCAATTGTATGATACTCTAAAATTGTATCTGAAAATACTCGGTTACCATTATGGAGTACTTTGATACAATTATCATATACCTAGCCTGACTGGAGGCCGTTACCGTTAATGCACCAAGTCTACATGGTCTCATACAGTTGTGAAGTGGTTCGAGTCCTACTGGTGGAAAAGAAAGTTTCACCAGCAGGGTAGGAGCGGTGATGGCATACAATTTCTAATCACTACATTGCATGCCAAAAGCCTGGATTCAATTCTAAACCCCTCCTCAGTGTTCATTTCGAGTGAGGGCCTATGACACTGTTGATGGTGATTCGTCAGTCAGGTAGGGTCGTTACGCCTTGAGCAGACTCCTTGGTGTTATTCAACAGGAGTAGGCTATAGGCTTTCACCATCTCCCTACCTCATTATCTTGCACCCAGATGTGCAGGCCGCCCATGGATGTCAAATACAAAGACCTGCACCAGGCAAGCCGAATATGTCCTCGGACACTCCTGGCACTGAAAGCAGTCAGCTAAATAATGATACATTTACAGTGGACTTTGAAAATCTTTTAGCTGAAGGATATGTAAAGTTTCGTGAACCTGCAGAAAATAAATATTGAATACACAAGGTGAATACATATCTGAAGGTAAAGAATATTCTGCCCTCAGTCAAGTCAGAAAGAATGGATCTCTGCAACAATGAACAGCTTGTTCATTAGTTAAAGAAAGATACGAAAGCTTCTTAGAGTGGATTTAGGGGTGATATTAGCAAAGGGTTATGGCAGTACAATCTTTAAAGAAGTGTTTAACTGATAAACCTCTTGTAAGTAACATGAATGGGGAAACTATCATTGGTTCTGTAACTTAAGTTTTGCACTTATATCATATAAAATTATTACAGTAGAGAACTAAATATCTACTGATCAATAGTGTATTAGCCCATCAAACAAGAATAGTACAACTGCACGGGTCACAACTGAATTGAACTTGTCGACTACTACCGAATTACATGATACCACCATAAATGAGTTGTTTTCATGAATTTTATTTGCATTACTTGTTTCATAACAGAACTATATTTTCTTCAGAAGTCTTTTGAAGGTACTGAAGTGATTATATATACGGTCTTATTTTGGTGAATGAGGACTTCATTCCAAAATTACTTGAAATGATTGAGATCAACAATTTATTCAGCGAGGACTATGGATTTCAAAAACATTTTCTCACAAGTAATTAACCTCACCTTTATTATTTCTTCTCAAGGTAAAGAAAAATTTTTCAATTACAATTTTGCTTTCTGTTGCACCAAAAGAGGTAGGTCTTATGGCTAGTGTTTCAAAATAGGGTGTTACATGAGCAGAGTAATTTAATGAAAATATGAATTTTATACATGAATTAAAGGCTTTTATGGACTATTATGGACTTCTGCCTAGTTTCCTCATCCTGGAGATTTTCTACCCTTATTCGTCAGCAGACAGATTTCACTTTCTCTATCCTAGATGTAGAGATACTTAGTTCACTACAGATCAGATAGTGGTCTGTATAATCAAGATATCCTCGGAATACCAGCACATTCCTAACAGATTCCCTGAATTCAAAGTCGGTTATAATATAGTCTATTACAGATCTGAAGTGGTGAATAACCTTATGCTTGAAAAATGTATTCAAAACTGCTAATCCCGTACTAGCATAGAAGTCCAGTAAACGCTTTCCACTCCTAGTAGCTTCCATACCGTCTCCTCATTTACCCATCACCTTTACAGATTCTCCAATTATATTTCCAACTCTCGCATTGGAATTGTCTGTTAACACTATCCTATCCTTGCTGTTGATCCTGACTATGATGTCACTCGGTGTTTCTTAAAACTTGTCAACTTCCTCCTCATCTGCACCCCCACATGGTAAATACACTGAGACAATTCTCATCCTAAGTGGATTCATGGCTGACGGATGTGCGCGAGATAAGCTCCTCAGTCAAAAGTGAATTCCTAGTAATATACATCACACGTTGTGTTAAAGTGTGCAAACATAGTCTGAAAATGTTTAAAGTGAAAGTGTCTCCCTGCCGTAGCAATATTTTTTTCAGTTCATTAAAATATACCATTGTGAAACAAGATGACCAGGAGCAACAACCACAACAGCAAAGAAGCGAACGGTAGCGCCAACCTTGTAGAAGAGACCAGCACGATGATCCTGAATGAGACTCTCAGCTCGGGTAAGTTTCTGGACAGAATTATAGAGGCGATAACAGAGCGAGTGACCACACTTGTCGTAAAGGAACTTGAGAAATCTCTCCAGTTCAATACTGAACTTGTAGCGGATTTAAAGAACAAACTTGAGTGTCGGGACAAGGAAATCCAGGCACTTGGGTCAGAATTCGAAGCTAGAAGCGACTCTCTCGAACAATATAGTACGAGAAATAACCCTAGAATCTTTGGAATGCAGGAGAGCTCACAAGAAAATACTAACGAACTTGCCGCAAACGTCTTCAGATATATAGGCATGAATATAAATATCCATGATATTGATAGAAGTCACCGTGTTGGGCCTAAATCAGTAGGGAAAACTCGGCATATCATTGTCAAGATTTCTTCCTATCGTACACGACAAGAAGTATTCCGTAACAAAAGGAGACTAAAGGGCACTCATGTTACCATCCGCGAAGAACTCACGTCCGCTAGACTCTTCATACTGAAGGCCGCCATTCAGTTTCCATGTAAGCAACTGTTGGACTCTAGGCGGTGATATCATCATTAAGAAATCCAATGGGGGCAAAGTGCGCATTAACTGGCTGTGTGACTTACCAGAGGATAGAAATAGGAACTAAAAGGACAATTCACTGGACTGTTCTGACCTCTATTTACGAGGGTAATCCCAAAAATAAGGTCTACTATTTTTTTTTTATAAATACAGAACTCTGTTCGTGTGGCTGTTGGTCACAATATTGTGATGAGTGTTTCCCGCGCTCGCATGTAAACATGCGCACGCTGCTCTGAGGCACTCAGTCTTGGCTTGGCAGCCGTTGAGAATGGAGCTCCCGTTGGATGTTACCGCCAAGTGCACGGATGTCAGAAACGTTCGTAAGTGGTGTAGACAGTTTGCAGCCAGTCGGACTGAAGTTCATGATGAACAAAGGAGTGGGAGACCGTCAATTTCCGCCGAGGCAGCCGTGAAGGTTGAGCAAATCATGCGTGAACATTGGTGGATCACCCTGGATGATCTCTGCACTTTGGTTCCCGAGGTTTTCCAAAGCGCCTCCCACAGAATTTTAACGGAAAAGTTGAAATACCGGAAGGTGTGCGCAAGATGGGTGTCAGCACCGATGACGAGGTGAAAGATCAGCTTCACAATTTCCTGAACAGCACGGCGGTGAGCTGGTATGACATGGGCATACAAACACTGTCACAGCATCTACAAAAATGCATCGACCGAAATGGTGATTATGTAGAAAAATAGATAAATGTTCAAGCTATAAAATGATGCAAACCATTGTAAAAATAAACAGGTCCATGTACTTATACAAAATAGGAGACCTTATTTTTGGGATTACTTTCGTACTATATTTCATTTTATTTAAATACCACCTTAGTGTAATTTAATTAGATTAGCTCACTGTAGTTAAATTATTTCATTCACATAGTTATTAATTTCTCATAAGGTAGCTACGAGAGCTAATGGGTCACTCTCCTCTGACAGTACCAGACATTCCTTCCCAGGCACAATCCCTTTCAAGGCCTCATTCACCCCTCCACTCTCCACAAACGGAACATGACCTTGTGACAACTGTCCACTGATCCCTCCTAGAATTACCACCCTTCCTTCTCTCTCAACTAGAGACCTGCTCCTAGCTGAAGTCTCCTCTTTCCCTAAAGGCCTCCATATAGCTGATCTAAATGTACACATTCATTGTCTGCCCGTTTCCACGAACTTAAAGAACTTGTCCCGGACGTATTTGATGTTTGCCTTCTCACTGAAACCTGGCTTCATGATCTGATCCCTTTGAAGACTTTCAACATACCTGGCTACTGTTTACTTTGGAACGAAAGAGCAGGAAAGAGGGGAGGACTTGTGGCAGCGATAGTCAAAACCAGTTTAAAGCCTAGAATAATGGCAAGTTCAGATAGCGAATACAATAGACGATCCGAGTTCCTGCTCTTGGAAATAATCGTAGCCCATCAGAAATGTGCTGTCTGTGTGGCGTACAAGCCACCTGCGATTGGACATTTGGAGGACATAGAGAACGCATTGTTACACATACTCCTGCAATATGAACATGTAACTGTCATGGGCGACCTTAACACAGACACCGGAAACAACAATGCCAAATGTCGGCAACTTATAAATATCGTAATTTATAAGCTTCGTATCCGTATTGATAATTCACACAAATGCAAAGAGGAGAGGAACTCCACCTAATCAATACTCGTTTATTATTATTATTATTATTATTACTACTAAAAATACAGGACCAGTTTCGACCCTAACGGGTCATCCTCAGCTGGACATACATATAGCCTACGTATAACACATCATACAATTGCAAACATTACCATATTTAGAAAGGAATATCATGTGACAGTAACATGTCAGGTTGTACGCATGAGTAGGGCATTCGTCAAATTGTGCATCTGAGAAAAGTGAATATTCCTAAACTTAAAACTAACTCACAAGTATACATAAAATAAAAACTTTTTCTTTTGCTAGTTGCTTTACGTCGCACCGACACAGTTAGGTCTTATGGCGACGATGGGACAAGGAAGTGCTAGGAGTAGGAAGGAAGCGGTCGTGGCCTTAATAAAATAAAAACAACATATGCGTAAAACACTTTCATGCTTGTGAATGTTCAAGTTTATGATTTACACTGTTTCTTAGTTCTTCAGTTTGACTAAACTTAAAACTAACTTATGAGTGTTCATAAAATAAAAACATGTGCGCAAAACACTTTCATGCTGGGCTGAGTGGCTCAGACGGTTAAGGCGCTGGCCTTCTAACCCCAACTTGGCAGGTTCGATCCTGGCTCAGTCCGGTGGTATTTGAAGGTGCTCAAATACGACAGCCCCGTGTCGGTAGATTTACTGGCACGTAAAAGAACTCCTGCGGGACTAAATTCCGGCACCTCGGCGTCTCCGAAGACCTTAAAAAGTAGTTAGTGGGACGTAAAACAAATAACATTATTATTAAAACTTTCATTCTTGTGAAATTTTCGAGTTCCTTGCACTATTTCTTAATTCTTCAGTTTGAGTGCTATCATTAAGTCTGGTTGTCCACAACTGTGCATTATATTTAAAAACTCAATGGCTTGAATTGTAATATGACTTACATTTAAAATACCAATATCTCATTTTTACAATATTTTGTCACATATGTACACAAAGGGTAAGAAACACTTTGCATCTCTAAAAGGACAACCAGACTTAATGATAGCACTCAAACTGAAGAATTAAGAAATAGTGAAAGGAACTCGAAAATTTCACAAGTATGAAAGTGATTTACGCACATGTTTTTATTTTATGAACACTCATAAGTTAATTTTAAGTTTAGTCAAACTGAAGAACTAAGAAACAGTGCAAGTCATAAACTCGAACATTCACAAGCATGACAGTGTTTTATGCATATGTTGTTTTTATTTTATGTATACTTATGAGTTAGTTTTAAGTTCAGGAATATTCACTTTTCTCAGATGCGCGATTTGACGAATGCCCTACTCATGAGTACAACATGACATGTTACCGTCACATGATATTCCTTTCTAAATATGGTAATGTTTGCAATTGTTCGATGTGTTATATGCATATGTATGTCCAGCTGAGGATGACCCATTAGGGTCGAAACCGGTCCTGTATTTTTAATAATAATAATAATAATAAAGTATTGATTAGGTGGAGTTCTTCTCCTCTTTGCATTTGAGCTTATAAATATAACTACCTTTTGCGATATCAGCATTTTGCAAACACACTCTACTCACCAAACTGCCAGGTCACAGACGACAATCAACTTAATGATTGTCAAGGATACAGACAAAGTACTACAACACGGACAAACATCTGTACCAGGAATTTCGGCTCAGGACCTAATATACATATCCTACTCCTTAAAGACCCGAAAGACAAAACCAAGGACTATTACATTCAGAGATCTCTCTCAAATTGACTACAGTATGTTCACTGAAGACTCACTAGATGTCCCATGGTACCATATACTGACAGTTGACGACACTAACATTAAAGTAAAACATATTTAACGAATATCTACAGCGCTCCATGATCGACACGCCCCACCAAAAACAGTACGGGTAACACGAGCCCCAGTACCATGACTAAACCTGGAGCTAGAGGAGTTAATGGCAAGACGACATGCAGCACACAGAAAGTTTAAGTGACAACCGACACAAGACAATTTTGATGCATTTAAACAGCTATGAAATAAAATATCGCAGGCAGTACACAACAGCTAGAATTAGAAATGCACATACCCTGTTAAAACAAAATACTAGACCTGCTATGGCTTGGAAAGAACTAAGTCATATGGGAATAGGTAAACAAAGAGAAGATCATCCTATTGACATATCCCTGGACTCCCTCAATAAATATCTTGCCATTTCAGGACATACCATTGACAGAGAAAGGAAACATAGAACACTACACAGCAATTACAACTCCCCTGCACCTGACAGAGAAAAATTCTACTTTTCACATTTGACACCCTAGCAAGTTAAACAAGCCATATTTAGAATAAAATCGAAGTCCAAAGGGATAGACAACATAGAAATAGAATTTTTTTTTTTTTTGCTAGGGGCTTTACGTCACACCGACACAGATAGGTCTTATGGCGACGATGGAACAGGAAAGGGCTAGGAGTGGGAAAGAAGCGGCCGTGGCCTTAATTAAGGTACAGCCCCAGCATTTGCCTGGTGTGAAAATGGGAAACCACGGAAAACCATTTTCAGAGCTGCCGACAGTGGGATTCGAACCTACTATCTCCCGAATACTGGATACTGGCCGCACTTAAGCGACTGCAGCTATCGAGCTCGGTGAAATAGAATTTATTAAGACAATAATGGACATAATTTTGCCTACTATAACTCATATCTTTAACCATTCATTGATGACTGGCGCGTATCCCTCCTTATGGAAAGCTGCCGTTGTCGTCCCGCTCGCTAAAAAAATTGCCTGAATACGTAACCGACTATAGACCTGTGAGCATATTATCGATCCTTTCAAAAGCCCTAGAATTCATTGTACACCAACAAGTCTCCAACTACTTGCAAACACACGATATTCTTGACAAACGCCAGTCTGGTTTTTGACGTAACCACAGCAATAGTACTGCACTGCTTAAGGTTACAGATGACATTCGCAATAAGATGGACAAAAGACAAGTCACCATCCTAGCTCTCCTTGACTTTTCTAAAGCTTTGCACGTTATAAATTTAATATTAGAGCCCGTATTGTCAAAGTATCAACTTGTGAAAATTTCGATTTTATAACATGTTTCACGAGTGTAATTTAATGTAGTCTTTGTAATAAAGACAATTACAGTATTGTAAAGGTGGAATTATAAAATCTAAATTTTCACAAGTTCTCTAAAGCTTCTGACTCAGTTGACATAGACATACTACTTTCGAAACTATTTAAACTCCAGTTCTCGACAAACAGTCTTCAGTGGATGAATTCATACCTCTGCGGTCATCTGCAGTGTGTAAGAAATAACAATATCCTGGCGATCCGTAGAGGTTGGTGTTCCACAGGGTTCTCTCCTAGGACCGCTTCTATTTTCTGTCTACATCAATGATATTATGTCGTCGGTAAACAGCTGCAGACACCACATGTAGCCCTACTGACGATATACAATTATACTTGCACTGTGAACCGCAAAGACTAACCGATGAAATTAAAAAAATTCAATAGAGCCTTACAAGAAATCTGTAACTGGACTGACATGCATGGACTTAGATTAAATAACGTAAAATCTCAAGCTATAATTTCACATCCTCGGCTTTGTTCAAAAACCATACGCAATTTAACTTTACCAAAACTCTACCTATAAAATTCACCTATTGATTTCAGTGAATCTGTCAAGATCTCGGTGTTATGATAGACGAACATCTTTCTTGGAAGAAGCAGGTTACCAGCACCTCCAGGAAAGTATCTGCGACACTTAACTCACTTAAAAGATTCCGCAACATATTTTCTCTAGTGTTAAAAGAACACCTCATTTTCACTGTGGTATTACCTCATTTCGACTACTGTGACGCCGTGTACAACGACCTAACTGCTACTCTTAATGACAAACTACAACGTGCGCAAATCGCCTGTGTTCGCTATATATGTGATCTACATTACTCTGACCATGTTACACCTGCCTACGATGAACTCGGTTGGCTAAAACTCAAACAGCGCCATAATCTTCATGCTTTATGCCTTCTTCATCAAATACTCTCCTCATGCTCACCTCACTACTTGTACAGTCAATTTCACCACCTCTCATCCAATCACAGTTTCGGAACACTTTCAAAATCTGATTCACTCCTTTCTATTCCACCTCACCGCACCACACGACACACAAACTCATTTGTTATTTCTTCGGCACGACGATGGAATACACTACCCGTCTCTGTCAGAGGAGCCTAACCTGCTAGTTTTAGGCAACTTTGTCACCGCTACCTACTAAGTAATATGCAGATGAAGTCCTAAATTGTTATTCGTATGTTATGGAAATATTGTAGATTTAGCTGTCCTCAAACTATAGACTTTATATAATCTCACTGTTATTACCAAGGTTAATAGAAATAAGCTAATCATGTCATAATTGTGTAAATAATCATCTTCATCATCATTCTCCTATTTTTTTAAATTATAATATTGTATTGTTTAGTAGTTGCAAGATGTTTCAATTGTAAGTGTATTTATTTTAATTTTGCACATGTAGATACTGTATTTTCTGGTTAGATGAAAGAGAGGGCCTAATGGCCTTAATCTTTGCCAGACAAAATAAATCCACTGTATTGTACTGCATTGTACCTACCCACATCATACGCTTATTTACGTGCCTAACAGAAACTATGTTGTGTGCAATAGTATTCCTGATGTACAGCCCTACCCCACACTTTGCCCTTCCCTTTTTAACATCCGTTAAGAATACTTTATAACCTCCACACCCGAATAGCTCTAACACATCCAGATTTATCCTCTTTGCTGAAAGCCAGTTCTACTTTCTTTCTTCCATAAGCCCCATTGATATTAAGCAGCTCCACTTTGAATTCCATCTCCTTCGCCGAGCAGTTTCCAAGGAGGCCCTCGCCTGTCAATTGTAAGTGAGACTCCATTACCCCCACAGGTCCAAAACTTGCTTAAAATGCTCTGAGCATGCTTGGTGAAAATTCTGTTAAGCAGGTTGCTACCCTGCTTACACATCCTCCCAGTGAGAATCTCTCCTCTAACAGGTTAGTGACCATGGTGGATTGTATAGTCCTAGCCACCTGAGCACAAGGAGGGCCATGACTCGAAATATGTCTGAGATGCCCACTCCAATTCCATAGTAACTGGTATCCTGACTCTCAGGACCACTTAATAGGCCCATGGTTCACAAACTAGGATGTGACTACTGTAACTGACACCACGCATAGCACAAATAAAAATAAATACTACATGTACAAGTGCAGTATATTATACCATATGTTTTTCAACAAGGAAACCATTAGTACAAATGCATACTTTCAGGTTATGAGTGTTAAGGTAAGATAACAGATACCCCAGCTAATCACTTTAGTTTGTTTTGATTGGATGATTGTTTCTTTATCAGGAAAAAAAAAAATGCCTTTAATCTATAATAAGAAAACTACTCAGTATAGCTCCTCAACAGGTTATACTGGAAGAAAATATATATTGCAATGTAACTGCTGCTACTTTTGAAACTCCCAAAGCAAAACAAAGAATATGCTGAAAATGTTCAAAAGAGAAAGTCAAAGTAAAAAGTATTTTACTGAAATGAATATGGCAACAGTTAGTCTGAATACTAATCAGTGCAGAAAATTGGTTTAAAAACTTTTCAAGATAAACAAAATCCCTCTGATTCAATAAGGATCTAAAAATGCATTAGTTAAGAAATTTCATGAAGATTGAGAACTTCAGCTTTAGAAATTCCAGAAGCCAAATTAATTACACAATTAGACTGACATCTTTGAATATAGGTAGGCTCTATCCTCATAAATTCCAGTTTTTCTACATCTTCGCAACCCCTCACGAGCTTGTTTCTGCTTGCCAGAGTCATCAGGAGGATGGGTATCAACACTCATAGAGGCAATCATAGAATAAGAAGAAAGATAAGTACATAAGAACATAAGGAACGTAAGATATAAATAAGCACAGGTGGGAAAAGACTATGAACACAAGACAGGCATAAACAGAGAAAAGGATCTCAACAGGATAAGTATTGTAAGGGAACAAACGAGTGGGAAGGAGGAGGAGAAGAAGAATAAGAAGAAGAAGATCAAGAAGATCCAATAGGACAAAAACAGTGACAGGTCAGCATGGGAAGAGATAGTTTGTGAAGATGTGGGGATTGTCCTTGTCTATGTGTGTTTTCATTTTTGTCCTTGTCTCTTCCTGTTGCTCCCTCTTCCCATACTAACCTATCACTGTATTTGTCCTATTGTGTGTTCGTTTTCTTGTCCCCCTCCCCTCCCTTCTATTCCTCTCTCTACACAGGGTCTCTCATATAAACCCAGACCAAATGCACGGTATTTGTACTCTGCGCTAGATAGCTGCAGTATGGGAGACGCACGCATAGTTCATGACCTTGCAAGCAGCCTGCATATGTTTGACCTGGCAAGCATGAGCCGCCAGTCTGAATCTCAGCTGTTAAAACGGTTAGACGGTTATCATTGCAACACCGTATTTATACATGTAAAAGTTATTTTACGTACGAGTTGGCTCGATGGTTATACAATGCATTTGTTCAGCAACTTTTTGGTGAAGTGCCACCTTCACGAGCACAGATTCACGTAATTGTAAATAAATTTGAAACTACTGACTCAGTGCTCAATAAAAAACAGGCGCGCACATGAACAGTTTTAACACAGGAAAATCTAGATACATTGGTGCAAATCTTCAACAGTCACCAAATAAATCACTCACAAAATTAGCACAAGTAGGGGATTCGGTTTCGTGTGCACACAGATCTACAAAACTGTTACACATCGAATCATACAGGTTTACAAGGATCCACTGTTTAAAACCTGCTGATTTCACCACAACAGTGAATTTTGTGAGCGATATCTTGCATTACTGAATAATCATTTATTCAACCCACAGCTTGTGTTCTTTTCGGATGAGGCCTGGTTTCATCTTAAATGGTCATGTGAACTGTCATAACTCTCGCTCTTGGTGTGCAGAAAATCCTAATGGAGTTTATGAAGTCCCTCCATCAGTTAACAGAAGAAGAAAAATCACGAGGGTGGTTTCACCAAGATTCAGCCCTGCTCATACAGCAGAAGATTCCCTTCATACAATCTCTGAAGTGTTTGCAGACACAGTGATCAGTGCTGGTCTATTTCCTCATCGTTCTCCAGATCTAACAGTGTGTGATTTTTACTTGTGGGTTAAAATTAAAGAAAAAGTATCAAACAAATCCTCACACATTGGAGGGACTGAAAGAAAACATTACAATGGCAGAACTCACGTCAACAGAATGTGGTACCAGATACAATGCCTGTATAACCCAGGAAGGAATGACACTTCCGGCATCTTTTAAAAGGTAAGAATTTTATATATAAGATTGTACAGGGTGGCCACACGTGACATTTCTTCTACTGAGGCAGCTGCCATAGCGCAGAGTACAAACATCATGTGTTTGTTCTGGGTTTATATGACTCTCTCTGTGTGTGTGCATGAGTGTGCATGTGTGCGTGCGCAACTTTACATGAGAGCAGAAATCTTCATGTTGTATATTAAGCATTTCATGAAACACTAATCCACTGGCTGATGCTCCAATGCTCCTCCTTGTTGTTGATAGTCATGCATCCCACATATCTCTTGATGCTATGAAATGTTGCCATGAAAAGATGGCATATCACTGGATTTCCACTGAACACACTATACTGTTTACAGCCATTAGATGTACCTTCTGTTAGTACACTGAAAAAAATTATATGGTGATGTCAGGTATAATTTCATATTTACTCCCGGCACATCATTCCAAGAGAGTAGGCTCTTTGCTCTAAGAATCATTTCAGAATTGAACAATAGTGGGGATTGTTATATTTAAAGCGACTGGAATTGAACCATTTCATCTGTAAGCATTTTCTGATGGACTTTCTCCCATCAGTCACAACTGACCATGAGGCTCAACACAGTTTGGACAAAGGTAAGTAAGAGAAGAAGGCCTTGTTGTAGGAATGAACCATAGTCATAATCCTGAAGAGTAGAGCAATGCTGTTTCAATGTAAGGCCAAAATAATGTGTTACTAGGGCAGAATAACCTTACTCCTAAGAATGTGCAGCTACTACAAAGACTGCAGAACTGTTAAAGAAAATGAATAATTTTTTCACAATTTGCTTTACATCACACTGACATAGACAGATTTTATGGCAACGATGGGATAGGAAAGGGCTAGGAGTGGGAAGGAAGTGGCCATGGCATTAATTAAGGTACAGACCCAGCATTTGCTTGGTGTGAAAATTGGAAACCATGGATAGAGATACAGAAATCACTAATTCATTAGTTAAACATATGCTGTGGAGGAACAGAAAAGAAAAAAGAAAAGAGATTGAGAAGTTCAGAAATAGTAGAAAGACAAGTTACAATATTATTTCAGAAGAAATCTGAAACTCGGACTCGAGAGTTCATTCTCATGCAGATTGTCCTGGTACTTTCATGTTTTAATGTTTGTCATTATCTCTTATTTCTACTGCTTCATCTTCCCACACGACCTGTCACTATGTTTGTTCCTATTCATGTTCCTATCTTCAGAAATGTGACTTGAGATGTCACTTGTTTGTTTTACTCATATATCCAAGTTAGGGTCCTACGTAGTTTTTCAAGTTACATGAACATTTGCAATTTAACAGGTAGGTTCTCCAGGAACATCTACTTTCCTTCCATTTTCAAATGAAGATATCTAGCCCAATGGACAACAGACCTTTCCAATTCATGGTACATGAGCACACTGAAGCTGTGTTGATTTTCCTCCAGGTTAAATTCAGAGATTAAAACAAAGGCTAGGACATATCAATACAAAATAATTCCAAGGTATTTGTACAATACTTTGTTCTAAACCTATCAAGTCATAGGAGGTAATGTAAATTGGGTATTCCCAAGCAATGAACATAAAATAAATATAGGAAACAGTCACTAATGATTCTGAGAATGATTTTCTGTTCTGAAAGGTATACTAATGTCCGAAAGTTAAGCATAATCACTAAACGAGGCCATACCGCCTGATAGGAATGTCAGACGGATTGCTAAACAAACTGAAGCTGACTCACACATCATATGTCACACAACTTGTCTAAAAAACAGTGTCAGAAAGGTTCTGATAGCTAAGTTACACCTTTGACAACAACTAACAAAATTTAGTAATGTCTCCCACAACAAAATATGCTGTTAATAGGGTTACCCCCTAACGGCCACACATCCTTCGCAGCGACGTGGCATGTTCTCTTATCAGATGGTCCAAGAGCTCCTATGGCAGTACAATCCCATTCCTCCGAAAGGGCAATGCGAAGGTCTTGGAGGGTCCTTGGTGGAGGCTGACGGGATGCAATTCACCTCCCCAATGCATCCAAGGCATGTTCTATAAAATTCAGATCACAGACCTCGCTGGCCAGTCCATGCGATGAATGTCTTCACCAGCTAGAAATTCATCCACCAGAGCAGCGTGGTGTGGTCGGGCATTATCGTCCATTAAGAGGAAGTCTGGACCAACCGCACCTCTGAAGAGTCGAACATGTGATCTCAGTACATCATCCCTGTATCTCTGAGTGTTAACAGTGTTCCTTGGACCACCCATGAAGATGTGCAGGTCCGTACGGCCATTCAAACATGATGCCACCCCACACCACGTCGCCACCACCACCATACTATACCTGGTTCTCTCCAGATTAATGTGCGACAGGAATCATTCTGCAATCTGAAGCGGGATTAATCTGTGAAGAGCACATGCCTCCATTCATTCATGGTCCAGTTTCGATGTAGACGGCTCCACAGTAAACAGGCCCATCTCTGTGTTGGAGTGAGCAGGATGCATACCGCTGGATGTTGGGCAAATGGCCCTGCTGTTATGAGCCTCCGATACACAGTTTGCCAGGAAACGGCAACCCCTGAGATGGCTGCAAGCTCCGCTGACAATTGTCTCGCAGGTATACTCTGATTTCGTCCGGCGGTTAAGGCCAGATATCAGTCCTGGTGTGGGGTGGTTACCCTTGGTTGACCTGGTACTGGCCTACGACTAACATTTCCTGTGTTCTCGAAATCATCGCCAAAGCCTGGAAATGACACTTTGTGGCACAGTGAAGGATACGGCGACTTTGGTCTGTGTCTGGCCTGCTTCCAGGCGGCAGAGTATTCTACCCTGCAAAACGAGGTCCAAATAGCGTCGTCGTGCCATTATGTTGTCACGTTCACCACGAGGTTACACTCCGCACACTATAACAGGGCAAACATGACTGTGGGAATATGGGGCGCAGGCACTGGCTGTGTTAACCTTGCAGTTACGCCGCTAGTCAAAGCAGGGAACACTCCTTTCCTATACAGAGCGAACATGCAAGATTGATAGGTGAATATGTCGTACGATTTGTGGTCTATTTCCTGTTGCCCTACTTACTCGTAACTTATGCTTAACTTTTGAACACTAGCGTACTTCAACCTGATTACTTTATAAGTGGATAATAAAAAATAACTGGCAATTTAATGTCCACTTGGGTATTCATTTTTCTACGAATTTTAACTACTTTGAATTAAAATTATTTGCTAATTTTTAAAGTTATTATAAATTGATGAATATTCTTTTTCTTCTTCTTTCGATTTTGGCCATCTAAGTACCATGGAAAGTACCCCTGTGCATTCATCTTAATCCTTTTCTTGACTTCCAATAGTTCTTCATCCTTTCACTTTGCTGTTTCCTCCTCTCGTGTATTCAGATGTTATTATTACCTTTCCTCTTTTCTTCCTTCTGGAAACCCTTGAAATTTTGTAGCAATCTTCTGAAAGTTGTTCTATCTTGTATTACATCGTCTGTCATTCCAATCTCTGTTATATCTTTTTTTACTCCTTGGATCCGCTGGTTGCAATTCTTGCTCTTGTAAACATGGTTAAACACTCGTTTTGTGAATCTACTGTTATCTATCCTCATTATGTGACCAAAAAGTTTAATTCTCCTCTTTCAGATCGTGTCTAACAGCCTTTCATTTTCTTCATCCTTGTATAATCTTCATGCCTCCTATGTCTAAACTCTCCTTCCTTCGTTTTGAATGGTCCCCAAATTTTCCTCAATATTTTCCTTTCTTTCATCATTCTCTATCCCTTCTATTTCACCAGTTTTTTATAGAGAACATGCATTCTGTGGCATACAGACTCTCTGGTTTGATTACTGTGTTCTAGTGTTTGATTTTAGTTTTCCGTGAGAGATTCTTCTTATTGTAGGTATCTTTAGTGAGTTGGTATGCTAGTTCCAGTTTTCTTGCTCTTGATCTGTTTGCTTCCTTATTGAGTCCATTAACCTGAATTATTTTACCTAGGTATTTAAATTTATTAACCTTGTTGATTTTCCCGTACTCTGTTTTTAGCGCTGTGGGTGAATCCCTAATATTTGACATGAATTTAGTATTCTCAAAAGATATCTGAAGTCCAACTTTTCCTGCTATTTCTTTCAGAAGGTTGATTTGCTCTAAGGCAGTCTCTATACTTCCAGAGAGGATTGCTATGTCATCAGCAAAGGCCAAACCGTTTACACCAACCCCTTTGTGCTTTGAACCTAATCTTATCTCATGATGGCGTCCCCTTTCTTTAAGTCTTTGTTCCCATACTTTTATTACCTTTTCCAGGACGATATTGAAAAGAATCAGGGAAAGCCCATCTCCATGCCTGACACTGGTTTTAATTTCAAATTTATCTGAGATCTCTCTCATAAATTTCACCCAGGACTTTGTTTCAGTCAGAGTTTGGCTAATTATACTGACTGATTTTGTGTCAACTCCAAATTCCTCTCTAATGTTCAGTAGTGAAATTATGTCTACTGAATTGTATGCTTTTTTGAAGTCCACAAAAACTATGACATAATTTTTACCTTGGTATTCTCCAATTTGTTTGTCTATTATTGGTTCAATTCTATTATGAAGAGCTTTTGTAGTATTTTATATGTAACTGCTACTAGGAAGATTTATCTGTAATTGTTCACATCTGTTTTGTCACCATTCTTATATAATGGGTGTATCAGTGCGTTCTTCCAATTAGGGATTTTCTCTGTTTGCCAGATTTCTTGTATTATGTTTGACAGTTCCTGTCTTGCTTGACTGCCTGCTTCTTTCCACAGTTCTGCAACAATCAAATCTTCCCCTGCAGCCTTATTGTTTTGCAGACTTTGGATTATGTCATATATTTCTCTCTCATCTGGTGGATTCGAGGGTTTAGCTTTTGTTTGTGGTTGACTGAATTCTAATCCTTCTTCAGGTTCTTCGCAATTCAGTAGTTTTTCAAAATAACGTGCCAAAAATTTCACAATTGTCCTTGTTGTTTAGTCCGATTTTTCCATTTTCGTCTTTAAAACTGAGACTGGGTGGTTTGTATTTTGTTGTTTCCTCTTTGAATGTTTTGTAAAAATTTCTTGTATTATGTTTAGTGAAATTATCTTCAATTTTCATGAGCAGACTTCTTTCATATTTTCTCTTCACATTTCTTATAGTATTAGAAGTTTGTTTCTGCACTGTCTTGAAAGTCTGAAAATTCCCATCAGTTTTAGAGGAGTGCCACCTTCTCCAGTCTGTCAGTCTCTCATTTTTGGCCTCTTCACATTCTTCATTCCACCATCTATACTTCTTTTCCCTCTTCAGACGGCACAGTTCCTGTGCAGCTTTAGTTATTTTTGTTCTCATATCCTCCCAATTCTTCGCACTGTCCTTTTCTAACTTCTCTTTGAATTTCTGGTTTACTTCCGTGTTGTTTTTAAAATTTCAACATCAAATTTAGTTCTCCTGTTTGTTCCCTTGTTTTGTCTATTATGAGGGATGAACCTCATTTTTATGGCCGTGAGGTAATGATCCCTCTCAATGTTGGCTCCTTTTTTTTACCTTGACATTTTAGATCTCCTGTTTGCTCTTAGCAGAGAAAGCTATGTGGTCAATTTGGAATTCTGTGAGGTGTGGGTTTGGAGACTGCTAGGTTTATTGTTTTATAGTCAGCTTTTTAAAGTAGGTAGACATTAGTTTGAGATTAAAAGCCTTGCATAGCTCTACAAGCCTTATTCCATTTCTAGGTCTTCTTTTGTGTGCCGGAAACTCTCCTACAGTCTTATTATAAATCCTTTCTCTCCCAACTTGTGCAATGAAGTCTCCAAGTAACACTTTGACGTAATCTGCAGGAATTTTGTGAATTTTGTTTTCCTAGAGTTCCCAGTACTCTTCCACTTTGTCAGGATTTTTCCTCTTATCATTTATTGGAGCATGAGCATTAATTAATGTGTTTTTAGTTGGGGTTTTTTTTCCACATCTTATGGTCAAGAGAGACAGTCTTTCAGAGGGTGAATAGAAGTTTTGGACTCACTGCACTATGCTCTTGTGTACTATGAAAGCAGTTCCTAGGTGGGGGATTTATTATTATTTTCTTCCCTTGTTTTCCTTTGTATATTCTATAATTTTCTGAGTCTTAACATATTACTGTCTATATATCTGGTTTCCTGAAGAGCAAGTATTAAGATTTTCTGGTCGTCTAGAATTTTGATTAGCTCTTTCAGTTTTCCAACTTTCAGAAGTGTATTAATATTTAGCGTACCAAAGAAAGATTTTCATTTTGGTTTCAGTTTGCTGTTAGTTGATGGGTCACCAGTAGAAGGCTCCAACTCCTTCTTGCATGCTGTTCTGCACTCTCCAGAATCTTTAGGCCCAATTGCACGGCATACTGCTGTGGTGGATTGAAGTTTCCGATTAGAGTAGTTATTCCGTAAGTTTGCATCATGCGTAGGTTACTTGAATTTCTTGGGAAATGGTTTGTTGACCGTTCCAAGATCATTATTAAATATTATTGAATATTATTAAAAAGTGTAAAAACATTTATGTTAACATATTGTTGAAGTGATGAAACTTATACTGATGAAGTACTCTTGTGCTTCCTCTCTCCTCACTTCTCCAGCTAGAAATGCAACGTGATGAAATTCGCTGTCAATGACTTTCCCAGCAGAATTATAAGTGTAATTTGATAGAATCTGATGATCATCTTTCAAGATTAAAACATGCATAAACCACTTGAAAGTTATCACAAGTTGAAACAGTACTGAGAGCTTGTCATCCACTTTCAGAACCATTTTTAAACTTTGGAAACACTTTCCTTGTTTGATGCATTTTGTAACCATTTTTAATTAAATGGCATAGTCTGTTATTAAGTGTTTTCATTTTCAAGTATTTTCTAAATTTATTTTATCCTGAATTAATTTTGACAGACTGAAGAATTTCACAGTTATAGATTAACTGAGTAAAAACTGAAAAGAAATGGCTTCAAGTGTGTGTCTCTCTCTCTCGCACGCACACACTCTCTCTCTCTCTCTCTCTCTCTCTCTCTCTCTCTCTGGGTCAGTACTTCTCTGACATCACCACATAGCAGTTTTTACGGGTGCAATGATATGTCATAAGAGACAACTTAAGATAACTTAACTGGATAATGAATGCATAAAATGGTATACTTTCTTATGTTTTTTCTTTCCCATCTGAAATTCCTGGCACTATTTTATCCTTAAATTTCAATCTCTTATTTTCAATTTAAGACTAACAAAATCTATTCTTTCTACACTTATTTCTATTCCTAAGAGAACAATCACAACCAACTGATACACATAAATTAAAACACAAAAAATACAAAGAGTACACGAGTAGTACTGAAACTAATGAACAACAATTTTTCATGAACTGTGATTTGATGTTATTGAAAAATCACTTAAGAGATCTTGCTTAACATTTCCTAATAATTTCCATTTCTTTACACACATTTTCCTCACTGTTCTGCAGCTCTAACAATACCCTTGCAGTAAAATTCCATTCTAGTGGCCTACAGACACTGGTACACTGCTTTCTGTGTGTCCTCCGTGTCTTGTAGTGTTGTCATTGCATCTGTTACTTCACAAAACTGAAAAGATAAACTTCCTTCCAGGTTGGAGACTTTGAAAGATTTAGATGTAATGAAAAGCTTTATTTATGGTTTCCCCAGATTCAAGAAATTCAACCAGAATGCACCCCTCTGCATCCCAGAAGTTGGTGCTCATGACTTTCCGAGCAGACTGTACTGTCTTTGTTTTCCCTTCTTGTAAACAAAATCCAATGGTGCCATTCTGTGCTCTGCCTTTTTGTTTCCTGTTTGCAATGATGGAATCAGCTATCATCATCTGTCACTATATTCAACAAAAAATAATCTCTTTCTTTTCAATATCACTGAAGATATTGAGCAATCATTTTTCTCCCAATATTGAGGACTTTTCAATAGCTTAAGCTTGCAATCACTTCCTCCATTGCACTATGTCCTGTGGCAAATTTTGCTGCAATCGTACCTCCAGCTGCACATGTCTTCTTTAATGATATTGTCAACTCTTTGTATGTTCTGTTCAGTGGATGCAGTTCAAGAGCAATTGCTATGAGGCTTAACTTGGATGCTCAATTGATATGTTTCACCCATCTTCCAACACTGTTAACACATCCATGCATACATTTCCATATGTACACTAAGTCTGTGTGTATTTCATCAGCAGAAATATCTTTTTAAATAAGGAATTGAATGAAGAAACAAAACATCGCTGTCAGCTATTTTGTAACAACTGCTGTACCCACGTAATGAAGGCTGATATCACAATACCTGAATGTATCAAGTTTGTAGATTGCAGCATGTACTTGGTAATACTACAGTACTCAAAACAATTTTTGATGGTGTCCACCTTTTCAATATAATTTATTTTTCTTTACAAGTAGAATCTTTGCATTAACTGAATCAATGTAAATGTAAAGATTCTACTTGTAAAGAAAAATAAATTGTATTGAAAAATTGAACACCATCAAAAATTGTTCTGAATAATTATAATATGACAGCTCAATATGGACCAAGAAAATGAGATTTATAACATGTAATACTAAAGTACATCGAAGGTTTCTGATTTTTAAAATTTTTAAATGTTGCTCATTAATCTCAGTATGACTTTTGTATTATAACAAAAATGAGAATAGGAGAAGCAAGGGGAAACATCTTATGCAAGTGAACATGATGTACTGGTAGAGAAGAAAAAGAACACACCATGATACATAATGGAAGATTGCACAAAGAGGTCACAAGGTCTAGAAAATTAATCGCCTGCATGCACACATGCACAAAAAGACATGTATGAAATTGGACGAGGAAGAAGAAAAAAAATATTTACAGAGAAATTTTGATCGGACAAATCGTTGAGCTTCCCAATCAAAATTTCTCCAGTAACCATCAAATATTCATTTAGATTCTGTATATCCTCCACAATTCTTTTCTTCATGTTGAGCACCCTGTATTACTTGCAGAACACCGGTTTAACCTTTCTTTTCTTCAATGTACATTAGAATACTGATTTTCTTTGTACAATGGGCAGATATAAAAATACACATACAATAAGGATGCTTTTGTATTGTTTACAATGTCTCCACCTTTGATTTTCAAATTTAAAAAGAGCATAAAAGTGTGAACCATGTCTGTCTTCCTCATTTATAACCAGTAAGTTATAAAAGTCATCAGCATATACTAACAACACTGTCGTCTGATGTTTCGACAAACATGCCTCATTACCTTAGGGCAATAGTGGAGACCTGGCTTATGGTAGATATGATTGTTAAATTGCACATACTCTCCTATTTCTTGCATTTCAACTACCTCATTCCTTCATATACAGCAAGTTAAGGTTCACAAACAACTATTAACAAGGACAATAGCATGCCTAACACCACAACTTCTGTGACATGCATATGTGAAGATCATTCATATGTATGCCTCAAATTTAGTGATGTAATATTAATGTGGTGTTCACAATAGTCGCCAATAGCAAACCTCTACAACGTAAACGAAATTATAAAATTATTGCCGCAGCAATCTATAAGTCTATATACATTCTGTCCTTGGACCCTACACTATAACATATCCTCTTCAAGAATTAAATCTTGATATTTGGGTCCTGCTAACTCATTACTTGTAAGTTTATCTCATTGTTTTTCATCATGAGGACGAGAACATCCAGGAAATGCAATTGGCCCACCAACTTCACACTTATATAGTTCATCTATACCAGTCTGAGGGTTATTGTTTGGATTGCCAGGAGGATTTGTATTAGTACCAGTATTCACATTATTGGTGTTGTTACCTGCACCCTGATTATTAGTCGGAGTATTATTCGAAGAACTATTAGCAGAATTGGCTGCCGATGTCCTACCATACTTCTCATGAATGCTCCGGTGTCGTTTGAGAGCAAACCTGTCGGAGAAGCCCACTTCACAGATGTCGCAGCGGTGAGGCTTTTCGCCCGTATGCACCTTGGCGTGGTTCTTGAGGTGTGTGGCTTGGTTGAAGGCCGAGCCGCACACATCACAACGATATGGCTTCTCACCTGTGTGGATGCGGCGATGGTTCCACAGAGTGGAATGGCGAGCGAATGTCTTGTCGCACACCTCACACTGGTAAGGGCGCTCCCCTGAATGAATACGCTCATGGTTCTTGAGGTGTGGAGACTGCGAGAATTGCATCCCGCAAACGGCACACTTGAAAGGTTTCTCGCCGGTGTGCACACGGCCATGGTTTTTCAGGTATGCCGCTTTCGCGAATGCAAGTCCACAAATCTCACACTTAAATGGCTTATCACCACTATGTAGCCTTTTATGGCTCCAAAGACTTGAATACCTCGAGAACGTACCATCGCATACGTTGCAATGGAAGGGTTTATCGACACCCGTGTTGTTACGTGTACCACCGATAAATATTATTCCAGAACCGTTGCATTTATGACACTTTGTTACACTAGCAACACCACGACGTTTCACTGGATGGTGACCAGGTTTAATGGTACTTATTCCTGAAGGATTATTGGCCACCGAATTTCCAGCTCCTTCGGCTCCAGAAGCATTTCCACCACTGTACCCTGCCCCAGTACCTCCTGGATTATTCCCGGCCCCAGCAGAATTTATTTCCTGACAGGATTCACATTTAACGAACTTGCCTCCTTTCTTTCCCTTTCCAGGCCCACTAGCACCCCCATGATGCTCACAGCCTAGTTCTACACCACATGAATCACAGCACTTTACCTGAGTATGCTGCTGATTCTGACTGTTCTTCCCATGCATTCCATTCTTATGACTTTTTAATTCACCAGCCAGATTGAAACTCGCACCACATATATCACAAGTGTACTGTCGTTCATTGTTACCAGTGCTCTGCGTCCCAGCATTTGTCACATTTGCTGTATTGTGAATTCTTTTGTGATGGTTCAGAAGAGAGAGATGTGTGAAGACAAGACCACACACATCACATTTGAATGTTGCAGTAGATGCTGCAGCTGCTAGGGACATCTGATTGACCAGTGCATAATTATAACCAAATGGCTGAGCGACGTCAAAGCGATAACAACCTTTATCGTCCCCACCGATACCACCAACAGGGACTCCCGAAGCTCCTTGCTGTTGATGGACTTTCTGCAGCATGTTGACATTGTAGCAGAATGGGAATTCAGAAGCTGGATTAGAATTCTTCTCTACTTCCTTACTCTTATCAGTTGCTCCACCATACATCTGTGCATTGTTTCCCTGCTGTTGCATGTTTGAAGGATCGAACATGGCTGCTGTCTCACTCTTGCAGTTTACAGTGTTGTTGCCACTCTCCAAACAACTGCCACTGTTGAAACGGGCTGATGGATGCTCCGTCTGAGTGAACCTAAAGTAACATATGGTGATGTTATTACACCTTAAAATAGATAGCACTGAAAGGGTTTAACTATGCTGGGCTCTGTAAGACACATATGAATATGATGCTCCTAATAACTTGGAATTACCTTCGATTATTAAAATGAAGTGAGGCCATTCATGTTGGGTTCTGTAAGATGAACAAATAGAAATGTGCAAATGAATGGCAAATACTGCTAACTGCATGCTCCTTGTATCTTCACACTCCTAGGTCCTACATAAACTTCTGTAATATAACAAAAATTCCAACAACATTTCCTTCCACCTGAAATCAGCACATCATGAAATACAGGGAGTTCAGTCACTTGTCTGTAAGCCCAATGTTATAATACGAATCATCCAATCAAACAACTTTCGATCGAGACAAAGAAGAATATTACGACACAAATGACCACTTATTCTGAGTAAACAGCATATTCACAGTGTTTAGGAGAACCAAATGGCCATATAACTAAAAGAATCACAAGATATTTCCTCTATCTGTTATATTCATGCAGATATAGAAAACAAAATAGAACAGAAGGAAGCTCCATAAATGATTGTGTGAGGTAAACCATCTTGATATAGGCATACTGATATTTAAATTAAACACAAGTAGTTTAAACATGAATGTGGCTGATATGTTATTTATATAAGGATAGTAACTTATTATTTCTATTAAATAAAATTGTAAGTGAGTCTGAATTGTCAAAATTCAGATAATTACTTCTAAGCAGCAAGCACAAAATATTGGACATTCCGATGTAACATTTCAATAATGAAATGCTCTATTATGTAGGTATAGAACTTACCATTTCTTTCAGAAATTAGCTCATGCAACACCAATCAATCATCAGTAATCTGCATTTTGGACTGTCGCCCATGTGGTAGATTCCCTGCCAATTGTTTACCTACCCTTTTCTTAAACGTTTTTAAATGATGATGATGATGATGATGATGATGATGATGATGCTTGTTGTTTAAAGGGGCCTAACATCGAGGTCATCGGCCCAAACGTTTTTAAAGAACGTAGAAATGTATCAAACATTTCCCTTGATAAATTATTCCAATCACTTACTTCCTGTCCTATAAATGAATATTTGCTTCAATTTGTCCTCTTGAATTTCAACTTTATCCTGATATTATGATCCTTCATACTTTTAAAACCACCACTCAAACTTATTCGTCTACTAATGTCATTCCGTACCATCTCTCCATCGACAGCTTGAACACGCACTTCTTTGAGCATCTCATCTCCTTACTCCCAAGTATTCCCAGCCCGAAGTTTGAAACATTTTTGTAACACTACTCCTTCGTCAGAATACACCCAGAACAAATTGTGCAGCTTTCCTTTGGATCTTTTCCAGTTCTCATATCAAGTATTATTGGTGTGAGTCACATATACTGGAACCATACTCTAACTGGGGTCTTACCAGAGACATGCCCTCTCCTTTACATCTTTACTATAACCCATAAATACCCTCATGACCATTTGAAGAGATCTGTAACCTTTCTGAACAACCTCATTAATATGATCACCCGAATGCAGATCATTCCCTTTTTAACAACTAGGTACTTACAGTGATCCCCGCTAGGAAATTATCAATTCATCAACACAGTAATTAAGCCGGAGATGACTTATCCTCTTGGTGAAACTTACAACCTGACTTTTCATCCTATTTACCATCACACCATTGCCCGCTGTTTATCGCACAACATAGTCTATATTTCCTTGCCATTGCTCACAATCTAGCAACTCATTTATTACACTATACAGTATAAGATCATCAGCAAATAGCCTTATCTGTTATTCCAGTTCAACACTAAGGATAATATGATGGCAGACATACTGATGAAAGAAGAATTCGTAAGCTACAAAAAAGTTAATGATGAGAAACATTAAATTCTAGGTGTAAGATCTGTAGAGATAATAAGCAACTCAGCGCTTTTTGAGGTGTACAGACATGCCAAGGCTGGCGCTGATGCAAAATTATTTGACAAGATAATCTGATATGTGAGCCAGCCCCGTGATGTACGGGTAGCGTGCTGCCTCTACCCGGAGTCCCCAGGTTCGATTCCCGGCCAGGTCAGAGATTTTCACTTGGATCTGAAGGTTGGTTTGAGGTCCACTCAGCCTACGTGATTACAATTGAGGAGCTATCTGACGGTGAGAATGTAGCCCCCATCTAGAAAGCCAAGAATAACAACAGAGAGGACTCATCATGCTAACCAAATGACACCCCGTACTCTGCAGGCCTTCAGGCTGAGCAGCAGTTGCTTGGTAGACCATGGCCCATCGGAGCTGTTGCCTAATAGTCCTACTTTCATGACATTCCTTTCTATTACATTTATTTTTAACTATGACATCGACAGCTTCATGATCACTTATACCATCTATCACTTCACTTGCTCTATAAAGTCATCTGAGTTTGTCACCACCACATTTGGAATATTTTTTACTCTAGTTGGTTCCATCACTTTCTGATTCAGCTGCCCTTCCCATATTAACTTATTCACCATTCATTAGTCATGCTTTCAGTCATTCACATGGTACATACAAGTTAGTTTATTTGTTTAAAAGAGTTATAAAGGAGGTACATTAAGGGAAACGGAATGGACTAGGGAGCGATGATGACAGTGTAGAACTAGAAAAGCGGCTGGAATTGATAAGATTTCTGGGGATATATGAAAGACAATGTGTTGGGATATAGTACCATATCTGAAGTACTTATTTGATTATTGTTTGCATGAAGGAGCTATACCGAATGAATGGAGAATTGCTATAGTAACACCTGTGTATAAAGCAAAAGGTCACAGACATAAAGCTGAAAATTACAGGCCAGTCAGTTTAACGCGCATTACACGTTAAGCTTTGGGAAAGCATTCTCTCTCATTATATCAGACACGTTTGCAAAATTAACAACTGGCTCGATAGAGGGCAGTTCGGGTTTTTGGAAAGGTTATTCCACTGAAGCTCAACTTGTAAGATTCTAGCAAGATATAGCAGATATCTTTGATTCAGGAGGTAAAATGGATTGCATTGCGATTGACCTGTCTAAGGCATTTGATAGGGTGGATCATGGGAGACTAGTGGCAAAAATGAGTGCATTTGGACTTGACAAAAGAGTGGCTGAATGTGTGGCTATAATTCTAGAAAAGAGATCTCAGAGAATTAGAGTAGGCGATGCTTAATCTGACCCTTATTCTGTATACATCAATAAATAAGTTACAAGATTGTGAGCAACTGCAAAATGACCTCGATAATGTTGTGAGATGGACAGTACGCAATGGTATGATGATAAAAAGGTAAAAAGTCAGGTTGTGAGTTTCACAAATAGGAGAAGTCCTCTCAGTTTTAATTACTGCATTGATGGGGTGAAAGTTCCTTATGGGAATCATTGTAAGTACCTAGGTGTTAATACAAGAAAAGATCTTCATTGGGGTAATCATATAAATGTGATTGTAAATAAAGGGTACAGATCTCTGCACATGGTTATGACGGTGTTTAGGAGTTGTATTAAGGATGTAAGGGAGGGGGGCATATAAGTCCCTGGTAAGACCCCAACTAGAGTATGGTTTCAGTATATGGGACCCTCACCAGGATTACTTGATTCAAGAACTGGAAAAAATCCAAAGAAAAGCACTTTGATTTTGTCTGGGCAATCCAACAAAAGAGTTAAAAGAGTAACGTTACAAAAATGTTGCAAAGTTTGGGCTGGGAAGACTTGGGAGAAAGGAGACAAGCTGCTTGACTAAGCGGTATGTTACCAACATAGTTAGTCCGTTATTAGACATTAAAAATTTTCCAGCTAACTCATTCCTGGTTGCCAGCATTTCACCCCAGTGTGCCAAGTTGAGCTCATCGGTTGGTAAATAGCACACCGTATTTACTCGCATATTAGACCCCTTCACCCCCCACTTTTAGAGCCAAAAAAAGTACAGGGGGGTCCAATATGCGATAACCTCTAATTCTGTGCAGTGAACACATGACGTTTAGGCTATAAGGAGCTATAAATTGTAAATGTAAATATTCTGCACTATTCTTTAACAAACTTATGAAGGTATTTGAGTGTGCTGGATATTTTCAATGAAAGGTAGTATTTCTGTCCCTATTAATCATTACCTCAGGTTCCGAAAACCAAAAAAAATAGAACCGAGGTCCTATTCCATTATTCCATGCACACAGTATTCAGGCGCAGCCAGCCTGCTTTAAGCACTCTAATTTGTTCAAAGTAAACGTGCCGGCCCACCTCGACACTCGATGAAGAGCACCACGGTAGGATTTCATCGGGGTCCGCCTACGGCGCACAGGAACCACACGCGGATAACCGCAGCAGCCGCGCGCTTTCGACTCGCCACCACCGGCAGGACGTCCCAGGAACCGTGCCAGTTAGACACCGACGAAAATATTCTGCACTAGTCTTTAACAAACTTACGAATGTATTTGAGTGTGCTGGATATTTTCGATGAAAGGCAGTATTTCTAAATGTAAAAAGACAATAAATGGGAAACACGACTTTTAGGACTAGGCCTACATATAAAAGTAAATACAGTCAGTTTTAATTACTCTAATATCACGCCATTCATTACATCTCATTAATTCCTCTGATGATGATGACATAAAGAAGGGCATACGGTCGTAAAAACTCGCTACAAAGATTCGTCTCGCTTCATGCTCAATCCCGCAGACTTTTCTCGTAATATATTATCATATTATGCAATACTGATACAAAATAACTTAATAACCAGTCATTTGTCTCCGAGTTGAGCAGCAGGCCTACCACACAGTAAACCTGAGTAAACCTGATCACTGCTTTCATTTGAATTATCGTCTTGTGCCGCCAACTTCCCTGCTACTGGCGTGTCGTCATTCCAAGCGACATCATCTTCACTGCCATCTCATCAGCCAGGCACTGCAATCAAGAGCATTCGAGGTTCCGACCTTTTGAACCTTTTAAAAATAGTTTTGTTCCCGACTATAGAGTCCAAACAGTGTGAATCTATTCCCAAACGGTTTCTGGAGATGTCTTTGATACTTCCAGTTGGTGTATGTATAGCAGAAGCCACTCCTTTAGAATGAAGCAATGCAGAAAGCATGCAAAACCACCAGCAGATAACTAGCGTATCTTACGAGTTGTACTTCCGAATATAATACGTAGTGACTGGAAGCATTCTTTTGATAACTGCGGCTGTTGAAAGCCAGACCCTTATTTTTAAGTATATCTCATGCTTGCTCTCTACATTTATCACATCAGGATTTACCTAAACAGCTGTAAATGAAATAAGAGAGACAGCATTGTTTAGGTTAAGGGACACTGGGACTGAAACTTCCAAATTCTATATAAACGGAGGTACAGCTTTGAAATTTTATGTGCTTATGAATAGTCATAATATAAACCACTGTGGGGAATTTGAGGCTTGCAAGTTGATTATTTCTTGAGATATTAATTATTTTGTACATTTATACGTGCAAATTAATCAAGAATTTTAAAGGTCTGCCGCAATAAACCAATCAAGATAGTGTAACTTTTAGGTAATATTCTGTTGCACTAAAACAATTAGAAGATACCTACGGATTCGTTTTTGGATTGTATTAATGAGTATGAAGAAATAAATTATTTTCATATCCAAGTTTTATTCTACAAAAAATCTTCAATTTTTTAAGTTTGAATTCTTTTTGCAGCCAGACCAAACGTGCAATCCTAAAATCGATTCGCAGGTTTATAGACATTGCAATGAAGATAATACATGCACATTTTGAAAGCAATATCATGAGATTTATGGTGCGTGTAACATTTTGAATGCCTGAAAAAGTGAATCAGAAAAAAAGCAATTTTCTGAAATAATGGACAATTTACAAGGTTTCAGGTTACCAAAGACATTTGAACTGTCCTGCAGCATAGGTGATACCTGCCTTCTTCTGTTTTGCACCTTCCTTCATTTTGGTCAGTTTCACCTTCCGTCGACATGCCTTTCGCTTCTCCATTGATGACCGCAGACTTTCATACTTCCTGCGACTGTCACATCTTTCAAGTGGTTGCACTGTGACATGAGATACTGAAGTTCGTGTTATTCCTGATTTCAACTCTCTTGTTGCACTAAATCCCATGTTGAATTCTGCTACATCATTACAAACAGCAATTTCAAGTCTCCTCCATGAAATACAAATCTATTTTGGGCACTTCCTCCAGATAACAGAATGCAGAGGCTCATTCTGATTTTGAGTAGCACCCCGGATGCATCTGGATAGTAGCTCATCTGATGTCAGTCTTTCATAAACAGGCATAATCTTTACAACTAAAGGTTCTGAAAGCTTTACAGCCATTTTGTCATGGCTCTATGGGGTTTTACCCGCTGTGATACTTGACTGTAAAAGCACCAAGACTCAGAACCTTCAGGACACTTCCTGTACTGGGCTTACTGTCAGTTGACATGTAGTGGCATAGAGTGGCATACACTGCTTTCTTCATATCTGCAATATTAGTTATGTTTTGTACTATTGCATTCCTATAATAATTTGTAAGTTTTGTTATAGTAGCATTAGTAAGACCTCCTGTACGACCACCAAGTTGTACACCTTTCAGCTTCCAAGTCTGTACCACCTGTCGCAAGCCTGTTCCCATTCTCTTTGTTACATGGTTGACACATTCCTCCACTAGAAAGCAGCACAATGCAGTACAACAGATGTAGGAGGCCTCTTTGAATTATTCGTATGAAATGAAATAAAGAAATCTCCTTGAATACACCACTAATGTGCGCTGATCGTGAGTCGAACGAAAGTGGGCGTTTAAAGGACTGCACACCAGGCATTTGAAAGCTATGCTAGAGCTTTAAACATGGCGGAATTCTGATAAAAAAACACTGCTATCTGATCCACAGGGGTCAGGAGTGTATTAATATGGAAAAAACTAAAAATCAATATTTTTCATATATTTTGCCAAAATTTCAGTCCCAGTGTCCCTTAAGTGTGCTATCGTCCTGACAGTGCCAAAAGATCCACGACGGAAAGAATAAAAATAAATAACAGGAAAGTTTGCCGCATTTATGGATATCTACAGGTGTGGCGGTAATGTGTTTTATCATCATTATGTTTGATTTCATATGTTCGTTGTCTCCATTTTCTTATTAATGCATACCCTACTATGTTTTGTTTGGCGTCTCCGAAAATCGTTAAAAGTAAGCGGAAAAATAACATCATTATTATTATTATTATTATTATTATTATTCGCTAATCGGCCAACTAGGGACCACAATATGTTTCATTATACATTCTAGCATTTACTCAGTTTTCGAATGATCCAGAAGGTTTTCATTAACTCGCTGTGTTGTCACGGTGTTCATCCGACCACTTTGCACCTGTTGCCACTTCACTTCCTGGAAAGTCCCAAAAGTCACAATGCTTTTTCTAAAAAAGTCCCTTTTGTGTGCATTATTATTATTATTATTATTATTTGTTAGGTACGTTGGCGAGTAAAATAATCGTTATGATTGGGTAGTTTTTATCACGTTTTAAACATTATTCTCTCCAAAAGATTCCTGTATTGGCCTGAGTTACGAGATATTATACGATCGCATTTTTAATGATCTTCCCTGCTTATGTTAATAGCAACAACCGTGAATATTTCTCAATTTAAAGTAAACTCGTTTCCTCATCCCGAGGTGGTGCAGCTCTTTTTAGGGGAGTTACAGGTGCCATTTTTACAGCATATCAACCTTCCTGCCATTTGTAAATCTCTGGCAGTACGGTACCGGCAATCGAACCCAGACTCCCGAGAGCAGCACCTAATTGTGCTAACCATTACGCTACAAAACACAGAAATATAGCATGACTGACGCATGCCTGCAATGTGCAGTTCGGACACAAACTATTCACCTATTTGTGCGACGTCATCACAGCTGCACTAGGCCTATGCTACGGAGGCAAAAGCTTTTTAACTACAAAACACAGATGCACCGCATGACTTTGACGCGTTTTCATTGCATGGGTCGTATGGACGAAATTATTCACAAATTTGTGCAATGTCATCAGAGCTGGAATAAGACTTGTACCTGCTTCGAAGTGGAATCATTGTTCTTCTCTGACGAATTAGGTGCGGGGTGGGGAGTCTTGTATACAAGATTTTGTTTCCATTTTCTTCGTCTCGAGAAGCCCAGGGGGGGGGGGGGGTCCTAATATGAAGGGGGTCTAATACACAAGTAAATATGATATTCATTTACATGAAGGGGAGTTAGGGATTGGAATAACTTACCAAGGGAGATGTTCAAAAATTTCAATTTCTTTGAAATCATTCAAGAAGTGCCTAGGAAAACAACAGATATGGAATCTGCCACCTGGGTAACTGCCCTAAATGCATATCAGTAATGACTGACCGATTGATTGATTGATTGATTGATTGATTGATTGATTGATTGATTGATTGATTGATTGATTGATTGATTAATTGATGCAAACCAACAAATAATAATATACCATCAATACATTTTCTATGAATTTCCTCCAATGCAAAAATAACTTTTCCTACGTTCATTGCACTCATACAAACAACCACTTGTCCCATACAACTATAACTAAAGGTGTTCACACATTAGAAGTTGATCTCAAACACAAAATATCCTTGACATTTGATCAATCAAGAAGCAGTACCTGGGCTTGGTCTACCACCATGCTTGGTTTTGTACGTATGTCAGCATGGTCTCCAATCTGCTGTTGGAAGGAATAAACTGTGAGTACGATATGAAGTAGCGGCTTCTCAATGAGTGAACCCAGCAGTTGTCGATGTCCTGTGCAGCCAAGCACATTAATTCAAATATGCACATTTTAATGCTTTCTGTAGGTCACATGAGCTAATTTCTGAAAGAAATGTTTTGGTTCATTCAATTAATGTTTTCAAAAAATTTACACAAGATTGGCGATTCCTCAGCGTGCGAACATCCCTTGTAAAAGAAAATTATTTTTAATCCCTAAGTATTATACTGAGATGTAAATACAATCAACAAATGCATGCACTAAAGAACAAATAAACATTACTAACCAGATTGGTTGTAAGGTACATTTATCTCAAAACACATTTATGAAACTTCAGAGTTCTTGAAATGGGCAAAAAAATTAGCCTAATCCAAAAACTGGACTCTTCACTTGTCCAGTTTGCTAACCTGTCAGAAAAAAGTGTTCAGTTCATATGAGGAGGTAAGGTGACCTCAGACACAAAATACCCTTGACTTTCGATCAATCAAGAAGCTTGCTCTACCACCATGGTGGGTTTTGACAAAGTTGGCAACATGGATATCGACTAATGTATATTTTATTTCTGAACATAATCTTGAAAAGATTTGTCAGGTGATTGAAAGTCTATTAGTATTATGAAGCTGCTTCACTTTTGAACAAAGTTATACTCATGCACATGTAAAAGCATATTACAGTAGCTTACCAAACACAATTACAAAACTGGAAAAAGGGAGTAAATTTCATGTTGTATTTTGAAAAAGGTCACTGAGGAATCACTTGGGAAGATGACAGATGTGCCATGAGAAAAGGGGTTAACTGTTGCTGAAAGGTGCAAGTAAGTAATGAATGATAACAGGTGTTTAGGAAAAGTTAAATACATTTGAAGCCTTCTTGAAAGTGCACATTCTGCTGTTGATGTTAACGTGAGTCCACAGCTGTAATTGTTTTATGTATGCGCCATTCTATTGTACTGAATATTCTCTTAATGCGATCACTAGATAGGAGCTAGAAAATTAAAAAAAAAAAAAAAACAACACCTAGATGTTTCATGGCACCACGAAAAGTAAGAACTTGTTTCGAAAGTTAATATCCATTGTGTGATTAAAAATTGAAGTACAAATAGTAGGTGTATAAAATGCTCTATTTATTTTTTCTGTTTTTGAACTTTTATTGCTAACTCATAAATAACTTACCTTTTAAGTCTACACATTAGCATATGCTATTCTCTTATGATAGCATACTATCAATAGGCAATGTCGAGTATCTGTCTGATTTATGAACTGGACAATCGAACAAATTAAATGTAATGCATTTATTGGAATAAATTAACAACCTGGATAGGTTTGTTAATGAAATGGTAAACTTTTGTTTGCTAATCACCTTTTCTCCTGTTTGCACCCAATTAACAACTCTGCAAGGCCGTGGTGCTTTGAATATAGAATTTCTGTTTAGAATTAAGTGTACCAAATTTTGAGGGTTTAACTACTCTGCAGACATGATGCTTAAATTGACCACTTAGTAAACTTCTTAGAAACATTACGACCGAGCTCGAGAGCTGCAGTCGCTTAAGTGCGGCCAATATCCAGTATTTGGGAGATAGTAGGTTCGAACCCCACTGTCAGCAGCCCTGAAAATGGTTTTCAGTGGTTTTCCATTTTCACACCAGGCAAATGCTGGGGCTGTACCTTAATTAAGGCCATGGCCGCTTCCTTCCCACTCCTAACCCCTTTCCTGTCCCATCGTTGCCATAAGACCTATCTGTGTCGGTGCGACGTAAAGCAACTAGCAAAAACAAAAAAACAAAAAAAAAAAACATTACGTATACATACATACATACATACATACATAGATACATACATACATACATACATACATACATTATCATTATAGACTGTTGTGCCTTTCAGCGTTCACTCTGCAAGCCTCTGTGAATTTACTAAACGTCGCCACAATCTTCGATTCGCAACTAGTGTTGTTGCCTCATTTAGTTCTATACCTCTTATCTTCAAATCGGTAGAAACTGAGTCTAACCATTGTCGTCTTGGTCTCCCTCTACTTCTCTTACCCTCCATAGCAGAGTCCATTATTCTCCTAGGTAACCTATCCTCCTCCATTCACCTCACATGACCCCACCACCGAAGCCGGTTTATGCATACAGCTTCATCCATGAAGTTCATTCCTCCTCATTCCGAGTACCCTCCTGCCATTGTTCCCACCTGTTTGTACCAGCATTCATTCTTGCTACTTTCACGTCTGTTACTTCTAACTTATGAATAAGATATCCCGAGTCCACCCAGCTTTCGCTCCCATAAAGCAAAGTTGGTCTGAAAACAGACTGATGTAAAGATAGTTTCGTCTGGGAGCTGACTTCCTTCTTACAGAATACTGCTGATTGTAACTGCGAGCTCACAGCATTAGCTTTACTGCACCTTGATTCAATCTCACTTACTATATTACCATCCTGGGAGAACACACAACCTAAATACTTAAAATTATCGACCTGTTCTAGCTTTGTATCACCAATCTGACATTCAATTCTGTTGAATTTCTTACCTACTGACATCAATTTAGTCTTCGAGAGGCTAATTTTCATACCATACTCATTGCACCTATTTTCAAGTTCCAAGATATTAGACTGCAGGCTTTCGGCACAATCTGCCATTAAAACCAAGTCGTCAGCATAGGCCAAACTGCTTACTACATTTCCACCTAACTGAATCCCTCCCTGCCATTTTATACCTTTCAGCAGATGATCCATGTAAGCTACGAACAGCAAAGGTGTAAGATTACAGCCTTGTCTAACCCCTGTAAGTACCCAGAACCAAGAACTCATTCTACCATCAATTCTCACTGAAGCCCAATTGTCAACATAAATGCCTTTGATTGATTTTAATAATCTACCTTTAATTCCATAGTCCCCCAGTATAGTGAACATCTTTTCCCTCGATAGCCTGCCATATGCCTTCTCTAGATCTACAAAACATGAACACAACTGCCTATTCCTCTCGTAGCATTTTTCAATTACCTGGCGCATACTGAAATCTGATCCTGACAGCCTCTCTGTGGTCTGAAACCACACTGGTTTTCATCCAACTTCCTCTCAACGACTGATCGCACCCTCCCTTCCAAGATGCCAGTGAATACTTTGCCTGGTATACTAATCAATGTGATACCTCGATAGTTGTTGGAATCCTTCCTGTTCCCTTGCTTATAGATAGGTGCAATTACTGCTTTTGTCCAATCTGAAGGTACCTTACCAACACTCCACACTAATTTTACTACTCTATGAAGCCATTTCATCCCTGCCTTCCCACTATACTTCACCATTTCAGGTCTAATTTCATCTATTCCTACTGCCTTATGAAAATGGAGTTTATTTACCATCCTTTCCACTTCCTCAAGCATAATTTCACCAACATCATTTTCCTCCTCCCCATGAGCTTGGCTGTTTGAAACACCACCAGGATGATTTCCTTTTACAGTGAGATGATGTTCAAAATATTCCCTCCACCTCTCCAGTGATTCCCTGGGATCTATTATGAGTTTACCTGAATTACTCAAAACACTGTTCATTTCCTTTTTCCCTCCCTTCCTAAGATTCTTTATTACTGTCCAGAAAGGTTTCCCTGCTGCTTGACCTAGCCTTTCCAGGTTATTACCAAAATCTTCCCATGACTTCTTTTTGGATTCAATAACTATTTGTTTTGCTCTGTTTCTTTCATCTACATATGTATAGGTTGACAAAAATACATCATGCTCATCAATATCTGCCCTGTCTAGTGGCAGGATCTGTTATGTGCCTTTACTGTCTCCATTTTGTTTAGTTGCAGGCCATGTCAGGGTGGAGGATTAGGCCTACTCTCTTCGTGTCATCAAATAGTTCATCAGCCAATTGTTTTAGTTGCCCTGGGTCTTCTTCCAGTGACTTCCAATGTGTAAACCATCTTTGCAGTAGTATTTGTTTCTGCTCAAAGCACATGTCAAAACCATCAAAGTTGGATTTTACCGAAGAGACAGTTGTGATGATACACTCTTAATGTCTTAACTGCTAATGGTCCAGAAAGGTGCCAATGTGTTTAACCTGAAAGGGATTCTCTAACATGCTTCCACAGTGAATTAAGTTCCTTTGCGTATCAGTTATCTAGGCTGGAATTCCCCCATACTGTTGGCTTTAGGTTTGAGGGCAACAATCCATTTTATTTAATTCCCTTGACTCTCTTAAAATATCTGTCTACTTCCAATACTTTCTTTCAATTCTTTGCCTGATGCCTCTCTTCTTTAATATTTTAGATTGCCTTACCAACTTTGTTATTTTCACAGATATTGAAAATAGTAGGTATTAATAAAAAGAGAGTACAGGTACTTCATGTGCTCATAGAATTTTATAGATCAGAAATTGAAAAATATAAGCCTGTTATGAAAATGACTGAATTAATGTAGATTTGGCAGTACTACTTTTAATCTCAAAAAAAAATATACTAGTTCTACACCGAAGAATATCTTAACGACAATTCACACTGCATGGAAAATTCCCCTCAAAAATCTGTTAGGTGTCTTCTTCAGCAAACAGGAATTTCTTCTGGTTCTCTACACATGGCTACAAAGTTACTTGTACCTTAGCCCTATAAAGTTACTGTGGAGCACAAATTTACAGTAGATTAGATCAGGTGATTCTGAATGTAGGACTAGATTTTGTGGAAGGATTCTGAATGAAGTGCATGATGGAGAGATTGAAACTTATTTAATTTTATTCTCGGATAATGCTTGGCTCACCTTCCATGGATATGTTCATTCATAAAAGTGCCTAAACTGACATACCGATAAACCAAATCTGTTCAATGAGGAACCTTATTGATTAGAAAAGAGGTGTGTAGTGTGCAGATAGAGGTGACATATTAGATAGTGGTGACATAATAGTAGGTCTAATTTTTTTTTATTTTTTAGGACGTTATTATAGCAAGATCTGTGGGGGAGAGGGAGAGGTATTTGGCTGAATAACTGAGAGGAACCATAGTTTTGATTTTCTTCAGCAGTACTCTGTGAGGGCTCATACAGGCAATTCACAATGTGTATAACAATTGAGTTATCAGCACAATTCTCTGACCAACAAGACAAATCTGCACACTTCAGACGAACCAAAGGATAACACACCAATAAATAATTTTAATTCTTTGTTTTTATAAAACAACAACACCGATAGTCTTACGGCAAAAATAAGATAGGAAAGGGCTAGGAGTGAGAAAGAAGTGATCATGGCCTTAATTAAGGTACAGCACTGGCATTTACCTGGTTTGAAAATGGGAAAACCCAGAAAACTATCTTCAGGGTTGCCAACAGTGGGGAAAATCAAAGAGAATTAAGACATGTAATTGATTATGTTATAGGCAGATTATAGAAATGTGTGGAAAGTGAAGGTAAGCAGTTCAAGCATCTCCTTGCGTGACATGAGTATGTAAGTGTCCACGATAAGAAGTGAAGACGGGCAGTGTTCAAAGGAGAAAATCTTCATAACATGACATGACATAACATAACATAACACACCCCGTGGAAAATTCCTCTAAAAAAATCTCCCAGTCATCTTGGTCAGCAAACAGGAACAGGAACTTCTGATAATTCTGGTCAAATAACAACAAAGTTACTTATGTATCGTAATTTATTAGACTGTCTCTCTATTGTTCTTACAACTAACTCATGTTTAACACAGATGTCCATAGGTGAGAGCTAATCAGTCGATGTAGTTCTGGTCACTCTGTCATCAGGTAATTGGATAACCTTGTGCATGAATATATAATAATATTAGTTGATTGAACAATAAAAATTATTCGTTTTGCCCCTTTCAGGTGTCTGCTAACTGCTAACTTCACTGTTATTAATCCTAATTGGTCTGTTATAAAAACAATATCTACATTATAACTAATAATTTAGCATTCTTGATTTTTTGTAGGAAAATTTGCAATTTCTCCAGTTACCTCAACATCACTGGCATTCAAGTATTGGAGACAACAGCTGTAATATGTGGACTATTGATCTTGTAATGTTGTTTGAACCAATAAATTGGTGCTGCCAAATCTGACTGTTAGGTCTACAGACAGCAGTTTTTGTTACCCTGCACTCATTAACTTTGTGTGTCTGGTTCAGATAGCAAGAATAATTGAAAAGTATTTTGTGAATGCTTGGCTACAGTATTCCTACGAAACAAGACACGGAATATCATTTAACAAGACCAAGATCCTAGCAGCTATCACTTGGAATCTCGAAAGGAAAATCCGTGAGGCCAACGAAAAAAAACACACGAACTATAAGAATTTAGAAGAAGGATACAAAATCAGCAATTCTTGGATGCCTATCATACATCGATTAAGAGATACAGACCTCAACATGCAGGACGAACCTCTAATTACATAAGAGTGCAGGGAAGTCCCACTACCTGGCTGTGACACATACATTCCAGAATTCTTACAAGACACCCAGGGCGCTTACGTCGGCCACAGAGGGTAGGATATATAAGGCCAAGGTCAGGAACCACTCTCGTCGTTTGACTGCTGCCTGGGAGACTGATTACCTCGAATCGAGTAGGGGTATTTCAGTCGCCTTGACAAAGACTACTGCAATGTATTTGAAATGTCAGCAAACTGTACGGAATGTACAGAAAACAGCAACACGGTTCAACCTCGAAAGGGAACTTTATGGGAAGGAAAGTGATTGTAGCAGGAGATCTCAATTTACCAAATGTCAATTGGGAAGGTAATGCGAATGACAGGAAGCATGAACAACAAATGGCAAATAAGTTAATATGGGAAAGACAGCTGATTCAGAAAGTGATGGAACCAACTAGACGGAAGAATATTCTGGACATGGTGCTGGTAAAACCAGATGAGCTCTATAGAGGTCATAGTTAAAAATAAATGTGATAGAAAGGAGGTCTTAAAAGTACGAATATTAGCCAGTACCATATGGCTGATAAAACAAGCATGAGGGAGTTTTTAAAAGGTAACTATGATCAGTGAAAAATGGTAAATAAAAATTTAAACAGACTCTTGGATGGATTTAAAGTGATTGTTGAGGAACGTGAAAACAGGTCTGTACCTTTAAAGGTGGTAAGGAATGGTAAAGAATCACTGTATTATAACAGAAAAGACGTCAGCAATTTCCCTAATGCAAGAGTAGCCACTCCCAAGTCACCGATTCACGCCACACCCCCTGCGCATACTCCTAATGTCCTCAATGCTCCGCCTACCTCCCCTCTCCTGACCCAATCTCCGCCTACACAGACACATCCCTACAATACACGTAGCAGTAGGAGGAGGTGCAGACTGGAAAGAAAGAGAGTTAGAAATGGCTTTGGAAGTAAGAAAAAATTGAAGGAACTTACTAGGAAATTGAATCTAGCAAGGAAGTCAGCTAAGGATAACACATTGGCAAGCAAATTGGCAGTCACACAATTTTTTGTGGAAAAAAGGAAGGGTATGTATAGATACTTTAAGGCAGAAACAGGCTCCAAGAAGGACATTCCAGGAATCATTAATGAACAAGGGGAGTGTGTATGTGAGGATCTTCAAAAGGCATAAGTATTTGGTCAGCAGGATTTAACAACTGTTAGTTACAAGGATAATGTCCAGATAGAGGTGACTGATACTAATGAAATTTACCTATGATAACAACAACATTTACAATAAGATACAAAACTTGAAAACTAGAAAAGCAGCTGGCATTGACAAGATTTCTGGGGATATTCGAAAGACAATGGGTTGGGATATAGTACCATATCTGAAGTACTTATTCGATTACTGTTTGCATGAAGGAGCTATACCAAATGAATGGAGAATTGCTATAGTTGCCTCTGTGTATAAAGGAAAGGGTGACAGACATGAAGCTGAAAATTACAGGCCAGTCAGTTTGACATGCATTACATGTAAGGTTTGGGAAAGCATTCTTTCTGATTAAACATGTTTGCGAAATTAATAACTGGTTATGAGTCTCATTATGATAGCTGTATTGGAGTACAGAATGTAAAAGTTTCAAACAAATTTATTTAAAAACCACCATTCCAATACTTCACAATCTTTAATTTTTTTTTTTTTTTTTTTTTTTTTTTTTTTGCTATCTGCGTCACGTCGCACCGACACAGATAGGTCTTAAGGCGAAGATGGGAGAGGAAAGGCCTAGTAATCTAAACAATGTTCTTGACAGAAATAGCTCATCAATCGAACAAATCCCTAAATTACTCACAGACTTCAACATAAATACAAATAATTTCATGAATATATTTAATTATAAACACGTCAGCAATTTCCCTAATGCAAGAGTAGCCACTCCCAAGTCACCGATTCACGCCACACCCCCTGCGCATACTCCTAATGTCCTCAATGCTCCGCCTACCTCCCCTCTCCTGACTCAATCTCCGCCTACACAGACACATCCCTACAATACACGTAGCAGTAGAATAGCAACTGCCAGATCGTCTCAAACAACCAACAAGGCTAGTCACCTTTCTCTCAACACTAGGGGTAAGCGTTGTTAAACTTCAACTCATTATGAGAATGTTCTCTATGTTTCAAAACTTACATTTATTTTCTTACACATTTCAGTTTTCAACACGCACTACATTGCAAATTCTCCCACATCTAAGGCTTTATTGAACACCCTATTTGTTAAATCTACGCTAAACAGCTCACAACTACAATCTATTACAAAGATTATTCTAGAAGGAGACACAACACTTCTATAATGATGCTTCAAGCGCCTTTTGACCTTTTGACAACTCTACTGTAATTCTACGTACCTGATTCTCAATCAACAATGTTCAAAGATTTATTTTTCGATATTTGAATTAATCCACGCTTCATTAATATCATATAATCTGTACAATCCAAATGTATGTCAGATCATTATGACTATGTCTCGTTCTACAAATAACAAACATGTACTTTTTTAGACAAACACTAGTATTCATTCCATGTACATATAATGCTATGATAAGTTCACTATTGAATTTTAGTTGCATTTAAGCATTGCTTTCTCCATAGACTAGATTTTTATGACTGTTTTATCTTGTATTAAAGCATGTATTATACTTTAATGAGGAACCCAGTTCAGGGCCCTGACTTAGCTTTAGATTAAGTATGGCTGAAGATGCTTACAAAGCCTAAGTGAAACATGTCCCATTTTAACATATATGTAATATTTGTATCTTAAATTTAAAGATTGTAAAGTATTGGAATGGTGGTTTTTTAATAAATTTGTTTGAGACTTTTACATTAATAACTGGTTCGATAGAAGGCAGTTCGGGTTCAAGAAAGGTTATTCCACTGAAGCTCAACCTGTAGGATTCAAGAAAGGTGCAGCAGATATCCTGGATTCAGGAGGTCAATTGGATTGTTTTGCGACTGACCTGTCTAAGGCATTTGATAGAGTGGATCATGGGAGACTTCTGGCAAAAATGAGTGCAATTGGACTAGACAAAAGTGTGACTGAATGGGTGGCTATATTTCTAGAAAATAGATCTCAGAGAATTAGAGTAGGCGAAGCTTTATCTGCCTGTCTGGCCACGTTATCCTGCTACGGTATGGAGTAGACCGTACAGCCAGCGACTCAACGCCGAGTGTTGGGCGGCGGGAATTAACCTGACACCCTAAAGGAGCCAATGGCTTATGGCGGTGGAGCTCCCTTAGGAGGGTGATGGTCCCTTAGTGGAGGAAATGCCACTAGAATCCATCAGGTAGCATCTGTACTTCATGTTAGGAGCGGCTACCAACAGCGTCTGTTCTCCATGTTAGGGGTGGCTGAGTCTACAACAGCGAAGGCAAGGCGAAACCACACTGGTATAAATTCCCAGGAAATCACTATGGCAAGAAATCAGAAAGAAACGGCCCCTAGTCCCGGGCAACCCTTAAATGGGTGAGGGGTGCTAAGAATCTCCCAGTTCAAATTAGTGAATTCCGCAATAAAAATGGGGACTTGGAACGTCAGAAGTCTCTATGCAGCTGGCAAGCCTGACAATCTTATCAAGGAAATGGTTAGATTAAGAACACCATTAATGGGAATTAGTGAAGTTCACTGGCCTGGTGCAGGTAAATGTCATCGTGATGATGGTACATTCTTACTCTGGTAGCGAAGATAATGATAAAGATCATAGAAATGGAGTCGGAATCTTATATATTCAAAGAGTTAAAAACAGGAAGTGTACTCTGAAGAAAGTACCAAAACAGTTTTGTGTGTGGGTCTTGTATGAAAGATTTCACAGTTTCAAACTGCTTGGTGGTCTCATTTTTATGGTGGGTCTCACTACAAAACATGAGTGTCAAAGCTTCCCACTGCTCAAGAACTCTATCAATAGACTGAAAAAGCGAGAGCCAACTGCTACTAACATATTTCAAAATTTTGTGACCCTCTGTGCCACAAACAGCCTGATAAACTTTCAACGTGTTTTGCCTTTTAGAACTCTTATCATGATAGTAATATAACTGAACCAAAAAGTTCTCTACATTGACTGGCAACTGGGCTGCTGCTTTTTGTGCACACATGTGTATGAGATGACATGAACAACCCAGGACATAAACAGAAGAATGCCTGTCCTTCACAAATTTGGCAACACCTTTATTTGCCCCTATCATTGTGTATGCATTGTCAGATGAAAAAGAAATGCAATTTTCCCATGGAATGTCTAAAGAAGACAATTCACTATTAATAACAGGGAAAATTCCCTCGCCGGTATTGTCGGTACTCTCTAACAATGACAACAGAAGAGTTGATATTTGACCTCTCTGAGCATTAAAGAAAGAGACAACTGTAGGATAAAGTTTAACTGCATTTGAATCCGTACTACCATCAGTAGCCAAGGAAAAAGGCGTTATTTGCAGAAGTTCACTTATTTCCTTTTCTGCCTCAGATGCCGTGTATTGAACTAAAGCAGAGGTTTTAGTTCTAGCACAACCATATTTCTGAGAGATTTTAGAGTCGGGGAACATTGATCTAAACAGATTTCCAGCATGGTCTGAAAGTGATAACGGAATATTATGCTCCAAAAGAAATGATGTGAACAATAATTCGGCATTTGTCACCGCAGTTTCATTACTTTTTACGAAGAATGATGAAACAGACCGGTTTCGTAATTTTGATTCACCGTATGTGTGATGTTTCTTGGATTCTATGTGTCTTCTGCAATCATCTCATCCACCGTGAGCCACAGAGAAATCACACGAACACACACTGCAGAACACGTGGTTTTCACTAACACATGAGGCAAGCAAGCATTGCCTTTCCTTTGTGTAACAGTCTCAATATTTCTGTAACACTGCTGTCTTCTTAGAAGAAGATGCAATTTGACAATTGCTCCGCTTCATTTCACAAAACCAATCACTACTCTTCGAATCAACGTCTAGGATAATTAGAATTGAAATGCGCTAAATATACTATTCTTTCTACGCACACGTCAGAGAGCCGAATGCACGCACTGGAGAACAGCAGAGCAAGGAGGAGCGAGTAGCAAGGAGTAGAGCCTACCTCACGGCAGACTTGATACGTCATTGGCGCGTCATTCTAGCTAAGAGAGCAGCGTATATCTATGTAGCTGGCTTTGATTTCACAACGCTCGCGGGAAACTAAAGGAAGTGACGACCAAATAACTGCCAAATATGTTTAGTAGCCAACGTACAAACATTGAAACGAGGAGGGTTGACCAGTAATGCTCTAAGAGATTGAACATTTTTTACTTCTTTCCTTTTTTTTTCCGCAGAAATTAATTTTTATCGTGACAATGTTGCTTTTCCGTAATAATTTCCCCTTTGACCGTAATGCCGTAATCATTACGGACAATCCGTAATAGTTGGCACCTCTACTAATGTAAGAGTTTGTCTGAAAATCATGAAGAATAAGCCTAGAAGAAAGGTACTAAATACCCCTAATCTACAAAATTGTGAAACTCGGCAGAAAATTGCTCAGGATTTGAATAGGCATTTAAAAGAAATCAATACCAATAACTGTGAAACAGCAAATGCATTGTGGAATCAGTTTAAAAGTCGGGTAGAGGTACTTCCTCAAAACAAAGATCAGAAGATACATCCAATGAAGAAAAAGAAATGGATGACAGATGATATTCTTGAACTAATAGAACAACGAAGATTAGTAAAAAATGATGCAGAGGAATACAAAAAATTACAACGCCACACAAGGAAAGAAATACGTGCTGCGAAAGAGAACTGGATGAAAAAACAATGTGTGGAAATGGAAATCTTTCAGTATAAACATGATCTGTTCAACATGCATCGAAAATTAAAGGAAATAGCTGGCACGTACAGAAAACGTAACATTTCTGTACTGGTTGATGCCACAGACAGGCCTATTATTAATGAAGAAGTTTTGAATACTTGGGAAAATTATCTGATGGAACTTTTCTGTGGTCAGAGAGGTAAGGAAACTAACCAACGAGCTAATAGTGAAGGCCCTGACATTCTTAAATCAGAAGTGCTATATGTTGTGAAAGTTTCAAAAAGCAAGAAGTCACCAGGTCCAGATAACATCCCTGTAGAACTTCCTGAAATGATTGACGAAGACAATATCCAATTCCTGGTAAAGTTGTTCAATACTATATATAATACTGGAGACATCCCATCTGACTGGCTGTTATCTACATTCATCACGATGCCAAAGAAGCAAAAGGCATGTAAGTGTAATGATTATAGGCTAATAAGCCTCATGAGCCACACACTTAAAGTATTCCTTCGTGTAATACATAACAGAATCAAGACTAAGTGTGAACAAGACCTCGACGAAACACAGTTCGGGTTCAGAAATTCTTTTGGTACAAGGGAAGCATTGTTTGCTCTAAATATCCTAATTCAGAACAGTCTAGATCAACAGCAAGAAGTGTTTGTTTGTTTCATTGATTTTGAAAAGGCATTTGACAGAGTACAACATCCAAAACTTGTAGAAGTCCTAAAGGATATAGGAGTTGACAGTAAAGATATCTGCATTATTGAAAATCTTTACTGGAGACAAAAGGCCGTTGTCCGAATAGAAAATCAAACTACAAACGAGATAGCCACCCAAAGAGGAGTTAGACAAGGTTGTGTTTTATCTCCATTGTTATTCAACCTTGACTCAGATAAAATTTTCAAAACAGCTTTAGAAAATCAACAATATGGAACAAAAGTAAATGGTGGCATAATTAACACCATAAGATATGCGGATGATACAGTCATCTTGTGCGACAATTTTGAAAGTCTCCAACTCCTGCTCAATAATATTAGTGCTGTAAGTGAGGACATGGGACTAAAAATAACTGTAAACAAGACCAAGTTCATGATCTTCAGCAGACGAGCCAATACTGAGGCAATCTTACAACTAAACAACTGACAGATTGAGAGAGTAACCACTTTTAAATATCTGGGTGCCATTGTCACTGAACAACTTGATCCTGAGAAAGAAGTGAAGCAGAGGATAGCAATAGCACAAAGAATATTTACAAAAATGAAATCTTTCTTTTGCAATGACTACTTAAATTTAAAACTTAGACAGAGGATGGTCAAGTGCTATATATGGTGAGCCTTGCTATATGGTGTGGAAACATGGACTCTCAAGAACATATCAGTGAAACGCTTGGAAGACTTTGAAATGTGGATCCACCGTAGGATGCTCAGGATTTCGTGGGTTGCACGACTAACGAACCAGGAAGTACTCAGAAGGGCAAGAGCAAGTCGGGAACTAGTTCAAACATTAAAACACCGGAAGATCTCTTACCTTGGCCACATCCTTAGAAATGACCATTACCTCATCTTACAGCGGAATGTACAAGGCAAAATACAGGGTCGAAGAGGTGTCGGGAGGAGGCGAACATCATGGCTTGGAAACATCAAAGAATGGACTGGAATTCAGTGTTGAAAGACTTTTCCACCTAGCAAGAGATCGTACTGCATTCGCCACAGTGATCGCCAACGTCAGGGGGGCCCTGATATGGTACTGTGAAGAATAAGAAGAAGAAGAAGAAGAAGATTTATCTGTAATAATTAAGAAGGGAATTCCTCAAGGCAGTATTATTGGAACTTTATGTTTTCTTATATATATAAATTACATGAGTAAAGAATTGGATTCAGAGGTAAGGCTTTTTGCAGGCGATGTTATTCTGTACAGAGTAATAAGTAAGTTACAAATCTGTGAGCAACTGCAAAATGACCTCGATAATGTTTGTGAGATAGACAGTACGCAATGGTATGATGATAAACAGGGTTAAAAGTCAGGTTGTGAGTTTCACAAATAGGAAAAGTCCTCTCAGTTTTAATTACTGCATTGATGGGGTGGATGTTCCTTATGGGAATGATTGTAAGTACCAAGGTGTTAATATAAGGAAAGATCTTCATTGGGATAATCACATAAATAGGATTGTAAATAAAGGGTACAGGTCGCTGCACATGGTTATGAGCATGTTTAGGGGGTTGTAGTAGGGATGTAAAGGAGAGGACATATAAGTCTCTGGTAAGACACCAACTAGAGTACGGTTCCAGTGTACAGGACCCTCACCACAATTACCTGAATCAAGAACTGGAAAAAAAAATCCAAAGAAAAGCAGCTCAATTTGTTCTGGGCGATTCATGACAAAAGAATAGCAATTAAAAAAATGTTGCAAATTTTGCGCTGGAAAGACTTGGGAGAAAGGAGACGAGCTGCTCAACTAGGCGGTATGTCCCGAGTTGTCAGTGGAGAGATGGCGCGGAATGACATTAGTAGATGAGTAAATTTCAGTAGTCTTTAAAAGTAGGAAACATCACAATATGAAGATAAAGTTGGTGTTCAAGAGGCCACACAGGGGCAAATATTCATTTATAGGAAGGGGAGTTAGGAATTGGAATAACTTATCAAGGGAGATGTTCAATAAATTTCCAATTTCTTTGAAATCATTTAAGAAAAGGCTAGGAAATCAACAGATGGGGAATCTGCCAACTGGGCGACTGCCCTGAATGCAGGTCAGTAGTGATTGATTGATTGATTGATTGATTGATTGATTGATTGATTGATTGATAAGTACTTAAAACAGTCACCTGTATCAGTTTGTAATCTCGTACTTGCCATTCAATTTTTCTGTGCTCTTTTCCAATAGATAGGGACCGGAATATTTTGTGAATTGTGAAAAAATATTTTTTTAAATGTTTAAATCATGTTTAAACAACCACTTCTTGTATTTTAACTTGAAAACAAACTTGAAAACAAATCACATATTTCATATGAGCTAGCAAAATAATGGTGAATTCAGGAGCAAACTGTGAAGAGAACATGCACATTTTTTATTTAATAATAATAATAATAATAATAATAATAATAATAATAATAATAATAATATCTTGTCATCATATAGGCTTTTATTACGATGGGTTCACCACTCCCAAAGGCATTTTAGAGCTACTGCCAGCCGAAACTTGTAGGCCACTCCTAACATGGATAACAGACGCCTTTTGTAACCGCTCCTCTGGAGTACAGACACTACAGCTGATATGGGGTTTCAGTGGCATTTCCTCCACTGAGGGCCCATTTCCCTTCTATATGGACTCCTCCGCCCTTAGCCGTTGGTCCTTATAGCGGGTCAGGCTATTTACCGCCCAACACTTGGCGTGGAGACACTGGCTGTATGTTTTACTCCATTACCATAGCAGATTAACTGGCCACAGAGGAAGTGATGACTAGGGGGTGGATTTCTATGACAAGTCATGTTTTTTCCCTTAATATTATATCTTATAGTCTTGTATTTTCAACGCATTTTCAAGCATGATAATCAAAATTAAACTGGTTTTATTGGGCATATAAATGAATATTTAGGCTTTCTTAAGTTTTATGGCATATTTTGAACAAAATATCATTATAACAGCATATTTTGGTAATTTTCATTTGAATTTTGTTTTATAAAAATCAGAATAAGCTCTAGAAATTATTTTTCAGGATAGACTGGAATACACTAGTAGTGTATGGAATGTTTCTAATACGTAGGAGCTATTGTTTGCTAGCTGGGTCAATTCCTGGAAACCGGGCTATTGTTTACACAGAAGCAGAGGTAATTCTACAGTTATTTGTCATTGTTCTTATCTCTCTCCTTCGCCCTTCCCTCTTCCACCTTCAACACACTGAATGACCTTGGTCATTAGGGAGCTTCAGTCATTCAGTTCCTTTCAATATGCCTAAAACGAAAGTCTCAATTTGTGGGAAGTTGCGAAGTTTTGTTCGCGAGTTCGGTGAAAACATATTCAGTACGGCTGGAGTGATATTATTCTGTAAATTGTGTGAGGTAAAAGTTACTGCCGAAAAACACTTCTCTGTGCAACAACACTGTAATACTGTAAACATAAGAATGTGTAACTAGACATTCTGCACTCGAAAATAGGCAACATCTGTTATTTGAAACCCCGACATCAAGTTCACAGTGTTCACAATATTCACAAGATCTCTGCAAGATGATGGTTTCGTCTAATATTCCTTTAAAGAAACTTAACAGCTGAAGCTTCAGATAGTTTCTTGAAAAATATACAAAGCATCCTGTTCCCAACGAATCTACTCTCAGGAAAGACTATCTGACCCCTTGTTATGAAGAGATGTTGGATATAACAAGGTGTGGCATGGGAGACAGTAAGATATGGATTTCAACAGACGAGACCACAGATGTGGATGGAAGATATGTAGCAAATGTGATCGCTGGCACGCTGAAGGAAGACCGGCCTGGAGATACGTTCCTCCTGACATGTGAAGTGCTAGAGAAGACAAACCATTCCACCATTGTAGTTCTCTTTGACAATTCAATGAATCTGCTGTAGCCAAACGGGGCAATGAGGAAGCACATTTTTCTATTTGTAACTGATGCTGCTCCGTATGTGGTGAAGGCAGCCAAGGGACTTAAAATGCTATACCCGAAAATGATACATGTGACATGTCTTGCACATGCCTTGCATAGGGCAGCTGAAGAAGTTAGAAGTAGCTACCCTGAAGTTGATAAATTAATATCGAACTGCAAGAAAGTGTTTGTCAAAGCTCCACTTCGCGTTCAGAAATTTCAAGGAGAAGCACCTTCACTACCCCTACCTCCCAAGCCAGTTATAACGCAATGGGGGACTTGGCTTGATGCCGCAGTGTACTATTGCAATAACTTAGATGTTGTGGAGAAGATCATGAAGTCTTTTGATCCTGCAGAATTGTCCTCCATAAGAACCACCCAAGATTTGTTTTCAAGCACTACATTAAAAGTGGACCTGGCTTACATAAAGTCCAATTTTAATTCTTTATCTGGAGCAATCACACAACTGGAAGTTCCAGGTGCAGAACTAAGCGATGCACTGGATGTTGTAAAGTGCACTGAACAGGAATTAAAGCATGTGAAAGGAACAATAGCATCTAGGGTGTGTAGAAAATGAGAAAATGTACTGGAAAAAATAGCCGACTTGTGTACCTGCGTGGAATAAGTGACATTATTTGTGGAAACCCTTCATGTGCAGATTTCCAGGAATTTTCTCCAAGTGATTTAACTCTATTCAAGTACGCTCCCCTTACATCATGTGATGTCAAAAGAAGTTTTTCTCGCTACAAGACGATACTCAGTGACAACAGGAGGGAATTCTCATTCAGCAATCTAAAGATGCACGTGGTCATACATTGCAACAATTCTGATAATGGAGACTAGATCAGGTATGAAAGTTTCATTCAAATAACATATGTTTTGTGTATAAATTAAAACTGATTGAATACTGAACAGTGAAAGTAACTGTAGTGTTTATGTCTTCCACAGAGTCCATCCTTGTCTAGGAGTATGCAGTGTAACCTCAACGAGTTCATGAAATATTCATCATTTTAGTTAATTTTGGGTTAAAGATTTCGAAGAATTCTAAATTAATTGCAGCCTGTAGCAATCGTAATAAAAGTGTTTCTATGTAACGTAGATGTTATTCATTAAGTCATATTTTTATGTTTTTAGGTCATAAATACATACATATTTCGTACATTTTTAGGTCATAGAAATC